>NW_022758421.1:379615-401769 GCF_011630105.1 Anneissia japonica
AATAATGTTGCCACATCTGATGCAATAATATGTTCCAGCGCGTTGTGGACACTCGAGATTTCAAACATTTTAAAAGTATCTTTGTCTCGGAGGTTAATTGTATTAGTCAACAAATTAAAGACAGGACGAGGCAGCAAACATTGATTTTCGATGTTTTTTATTCGATGTCTGAACTCAAAACTCGAAGACATGACATTTGGTGTGGGAATATAATAGAAAAATAATTATATCCAATGATTGTGTTTTGTAAAGTTTGTATTTCTTATTTTAGACTACGGATATGTATAAATTGGTATCCCTAATCTTTAACATTGATTTATTAAAAGAATTATTATTTAACCTCCTAGAGTAATAGACCTATTGTGTTATTTATTTTATTGCTACTCTCGGACATTTAATTACTATAACATTGTAGAGTGTCTAAAAACATATTATTTTGTTTTATAATTATCATAATATGTTTTAATTGCTTACAGATAGCTTTACAACGGTACCCTATTATATTATTAAGTCTGTATATCTAAAAACATGAAAATAGTATAATCGTATAACTCAGTCGAGTAAAATCAGAAAATTAGTTGATTCTGTTGATAGCATGATAAAAATCACATTTTTAACTATCAACAATTATATTATAAACAAAAGATGATAAATTAAACGTATCTCCATCTACAAATAATTGTAGTAATAAATGCTGCATGTTTTAACAGAAACGGGACCAATGTTAAGCGTGTGTTACTCTGACGTCACTCAATATTCTTCCACATGACTCGAAGCACGGGTCACAGCAGGTCCTCACGCATGCTCCATAGATGATCTTGATAGATTTCAGCCACACCATGTACATACTGATGGCAGGAGTGATGATCCAGATATGAGCGAACGAAAGATAGGCGAACTCGCAGCCCCAGAAGAAAGCGTAAGGTACCCCGTAGCAGAGTGCGAATAGAGTGTAGGCGATGTCTCTTGAACAAGTGAAACATTTGTTGGCCAGCTTCCACACACATTCTGGACCTGTCTCTTATACACATCTAGATGTGTATAAGAGACAGGGGGTTCAGCTGTATATTTGTATTGTGTATAAACAAACCACATACAGTAATATTAATAAATTGAGGACATGATAGCCTGTACCTTCAATGGGTTTTAGACTTCAAACTAATTAACTAGAATATTGCGTGGTATTATTGCTATTAAGTAAATTCGGAGTTCATAACAAACAATAAATTGTATTCTCAGTTAACAGTTTTGCTTTATGATATAATAATTTTGCAGTGTACACAATGTTTTTATGTAGAGCCATAAATACGTATTTATAATGCAACTAAATAATGTTGTAATGTTGCCGCAAAGTTGTTTTACAGTTATTTTCTTACATACCTAACTACAACTTCTGCGACCCGGAAGGTTTGTGTCTCATAAGAAATGGTGTTAATACCCAAAAGGTATAAGACATGCAAAAAAAAGTGGTATCTTTTATAATTTGTTTGACACCAACAACAGTATTGCGTGTCAAATGCGTGTGAAAAATAATGTTGCCACATCTGATGCAATAATATGTTCCAGCGCGTTGTGGACACTCGAGATTTCAAACATTTTAAAAGTATCTTTGTCTCGGAGGTTAATTGTATTAGTCAACAAATTAAAGACAGGACGAGGCAGCAAACATTGATTTTCGATGTTTTTTATTCGATGTCTGAACTCAAAACTCGAAGACATGACATTTGGTGTGGGAATATAATAGAAAAATAATTATATCCAATGATTGTGTTTTGTAAAGTTTGTATTTCTTATTTTAGACTACGGATATGTATAAATTGGTATCCCTAATCTTTAACATTGATTTATTAAAAGAATTATTATTTAACCTCCTAGAGTAATAGACCTATTGTGTTATTTGTTTCATTGCTACTCTCGGACATTTAATTACTATAACATTGTAGAGTGTCTAAAAACATATTATTTTGTTTTATAATTATCATAATATGTTTTAATTGCTTACAGATAGCTTTACAACGGTACCCTATTATATTATTAAGTCTGTATATCTAAAAACATGAAAATAGTATAATCGTATAACTCAGTCGAGTAAAATCAGAAAATTTGTTGATTCTGTTGATAGCATGATAAAAATCACATTTTTAACTATCAACAATTATATTATAAACAAAAGAAGATGATAAATTAAACGTATCTCCATCTACAAATAATTGTAGTAATAAATGCTGCATGTTTTAACAGAAACGGGACCAATGTTAAGCGTGTGTTACTCTGACGTCACTCAATATTCTTCCACACGACTCGAAGCACGGGTCACAGCAGGTCCTCACGCATGCTCCATAGATGATCTTGATAGATTTCAGCCACACCATGTACATACTGATGGCAGGGGTGATGATCCAGATGTGAGCGAACGAAAGATAGGCGAACTCGCAGCCCCAGAAGAAAGCGTAAGGCACCCCGTAGCAGAGTGCGAATAGAGTGTAGGCGATGTCTCTTGAACAAGTGAAGCATTTGTTGGCCAGCTTCCACACACATTCTGGACTGTGGACACCATCAGGCTCGGCTAACACATCTTCAAATCCAACCTGATAAAAAGACAACAGTATAATTATGATAAAACAATTAGTTTCTATTGTAAAGAGAGTGACAGTCACACACAATAAGAGATGAAACAATGTGGACACCAAAACCACTCTAACAAAACTTCTTCACATAGATTAGTTCACTATTTGGCGTGTTATAATTATATAACTACTGTACATACACTTTTATTGTTCATTATCATTACTATCGTCATCGTCTTGATTGTTATATATTAAAATCTTCATTATTATTATTATTATTATTATCATTATCATTATTTATTATTATTATTATTATTATTATTATTTATTATTATTAATTATTATTATCATTATCATTATTATTATTAATTAGGCCTATTGTAATTTTGAAAACAATTTGAAACAAAACATAAAGAATTCAAATGATAGGATTCTTTTTAAATTCTACAAGCATTAGAAATAGTTGTTGTTGTTGTTGTTTTTTGTTTGTTTTTTTTAATGGTATTTCAGACAGTTTCCAGGACAATTTACTCGGTGTTGTATAAACTCGATCAAATTTTCTTGGAGATGTTGATGGTGCAAAATTGAAACCTTCACTTTTATTTCACTCGAAATGTTGTTAACTGTCCTCTGTTCAAAGAAAACACTATTTTTTTAAATAACGTTTCAATTCGTTCATCACTGAGGTGAACTATTTTATCGGACAGCTTCATATCAAAAGAATTCAGATCAATAACGTAGGTACGTGTTGCCTAGGCCGTGGAAACACAACGCCAAACGAATTAAATCCCCTCTGCACTAAATTTACACACACATATTATGTTAATTATAATTAAATCTTAATACATGGAAATTCGTTTCATATAAAACAAGTAGGCCTAATTAGGCGATACACACTAATAACTATATAGGCCTATTTTGGAAAGTTTGGGGGGAAAAAAACAATTGAACTACAATAGGCCTAAACTGTATTTTGTAAATAGTTAGAAAAACAATAACAAAATAAAAACAGCATCTTAAAAAAAATCACATACTGTACCTGTACATGCGAGTTAATTGAGTTTGGATCTCGATTGAACATGTCAATTGGAGTTGGATCCATGTTGATAATTCAATATATTCGGTGATGGTACGTTACAAACTTATAGCTTCTACGGATTGATGTTTTCTTGGTGAGCTTCCCTTCGTATTTGGTTTTCTTTTTGGCTCCAACTTAATTCATGATACAAAAGTGGACATTCGACTATTCCATTTTCGAATAGGTATATTTCTTAATGGATAACAATTTTAATTTAGAGTTACAGACCAGTTTTAATTATCTGTGTATTATATTGACAATTGCTTTTTAAGTTTAATATTGGATATCTTAATAATGTTCTCATAGATTTGGTTATCATGCTGTATTCCTTTATGTTAGAAAAAGATATGGTTAAATTATTCTACTAAATGTCAGCTTTAGCAACGGCGTTTTGTGTTGGTTGCATCTCCATTTGGCTAGACAATAACAAGTGCGACCGCATTGACAACATTTGTTGGAAAAACAATGGAATTAGATTCGAAGAGCCTGGATAGCTTCATCAAAGAATGTGCGTCTTTTCACTTCGGATTGCATCTTCTATTGTATCGTTTTGCATGTTCGTTTTGTGCATAGTTACCGTACACTATTTAGAAATACATAAACTAAGACGAAAAGTGAAACTAATATAACTTACTAATATTGTTGTTTAAGCATCACCGGGAATAATAATAATCACGTCCGTAATCAAATAAAGTTAGCGCATTAATAAATGTTACGGTATATACGTTAACATTGCTTTAAAGATTTTTGTTTTTACTTTATTGTTTATTTAGCCTGAAGCCAGGCACGCACTGCGTTCGACAGTCGTCGGCCGACGCGATTCTATGAAGAATCAAACGCGAAGACTCTCTCGTAACTGATCGTTTTTAATGACGATCCGCTCAGACGACCACCGACAATCAGCAGACGGAATGAATTACCACTTAACATAAAAAAACAAATCAACATCAATTGCTTTATTTTTAAAATCACTTGAAACGCATTTATTAAAAAATAACATGGAGCGCCATTGTCATTGATAATCACTTCGGTTTTTTTATATAGCGCTATATGTTCTTTTATTTTTATTACAGTATTATTATTACTGTATTATTATTATCATTATTATTATTATTATTATTTATTATTATTATTATTTATTATTATTATTATTATTATTATTATTATTATTATTATTATTATTATTATTATTATTATTTATTATTATTATTATTATTTATTATTATTATTATTATTAATTATTATTATTATTATTATTATTATTATTATTATTATTATTATTATCATCACACACGATGCTCCACAAGACTAGTCTCGACTATGAGGAATGCTGTAGTTTTGGTCGTGTTGCTAATAGTACCGTAGAGGAATTGAATCCAATACCCTGGGATTAGCAAGCAAGCATCTTAACCACAATCTATTCAATTTCACTACAATAGGTACTCAATCCTTGCTCATTACATGATCAATGCGAAGGCCTATCGTCAAGCGGCCTATAAAATTCTGAATCTTGGACAACCACAAAAGTTTTTATGTTCCGTTTCCATGTAGAACCAATTTTAAACGTACTAATTTTCTCCACGTCATCTATCTCCACTATTAATAAATATATAATTTCAGTAAGAATGACCACCAACATCTTGGAATCTGCATCGACATTAAAACGTCCCTCGAATTTTAGATCCTTTACATAAAATAGGGCGTTATTAATGATTCTGTAAACCTTCACGTGTATCTTAATACTGTATATGTAAAGAAAAATCTCATACTAACACGTATAATATTAAACAAATCTTTATTTCGTACAAATATACTCAATTCATTTGCATGGTATTAAGCTTGTTTCTATCATTTGTGTAAGCCCGATAACAAACTGACTTAAACTGGAGTGTCGTATCATAATTTACTGGACGGTGAAATCGCTAATCATCGTCTTATAATATTTAATCATTAACTAATTGTTCATTTGCATTAGTTGTATTGCGACATTTTTTTCTTAATTAAAAAAAAGTATTACCGGTACTGAATTAAATACTTGATACATTTACATATTGTCATTTTAAAGGTTGAATCAGAAGATTTGTTTTGTCTTCAATTCTAGCTTTGACAATTTACAGTTTGGTGTAAGTATTTAAATAAATACTTACACCAAACTGTAAGTATTTAAATAAATCCAAACAACCAACTGGTTTCAAAGATGCAAGTTTCAATTCCGCCAATTTTTAACAAGGTACAAAATCATTAATAATATCAACAGCAAACTAACCTTGTCTAATTCTTAAAATTTATAATTTTACCATTATTATATACATATAGTCCGTTTTTTAAAGAGTTTTTCTTATGTCTTCTGCTAATGAACAAACAGCGGCCAACTCTAGGTCTGTAGCCAGAGAGTGAATTATATTTACTTAAGTGACTTTCAGGCTTTCGTAACTCTTATGTCACTCAGGCATCTTCCACACGACTCGAAGCACGGGTCGCAGCAGGTCCTCACGCATGCTCCATAGATGATCTTGATAGATTTCAGCCACACCATGTACATACTGATGGCAGGAGTGATGATCCAGATATGAGCGAACGAAAGGTAGGCGAACTCGCAGCCCCAGAAGAAAGCGTAAGGTACCCCGTAGCAGAGTGCGAATAGAGTGTAGGCGATGTCTCTTGAACAAGTGAAACATTTGTTGGCCAGCTTCCACACACATTCTGGACTGTGGACACCATCGGGCTCGGCCAACACATCTTCAAATCCAACCTGAAAAAGACGAAATGACATAATTTTTAAAACAGGAATAACAACAAAAATATATTTTATAATAAAATAAAAAATTTGAAGGCATCATTAAATTATATAATTGTCACCCTCAAAATTGTTCTAAATAATTGTTTTTAAAATCGAATATCTATTTTAACAAGGTTTAATTGTATTAAATTTACATTAGTAATTTTATTTTATTGTCAATCGTAATTTCAAGAAATTTACTACCTAAAATTTACTTAATTTTAGGCACTATGACTTTAACAGATTTAAGTTTGAAGCCAGGCTCCTAAGGAAAATGTTTTAATATGGGAACGGTTAATGATGAGAGAATTTTTGAATATTCAAGAACTGGAGCAAAAGGTGGGAAAGGGTGTTTAAGGCTGTTATCCCTCAGATTAAACATTCGAAAATCTGTATCTTAATAACATTTCGAGTTTTTCTTCAAACACACCTTTTATGTAGGCCTATTAGAAAAATCAATTGTTCATAATATCAGAAAATGTTTTCCTTTGGATCCCGACTTCAAGCACTGTTTTATTAAAAAGGGCAAGACCCATAAACTGGTAGTTTTTGTGGTTAATAATTTGAGATGAATCTGTAGACATCGGCAACTTACAGAGAATATTTTACCTATTTTTTTTTTTTTCGATTATTTAATCCTTTTAATTTATTGTTATTAGTTAGGTCATTAGATTAGTCCGGGGACCTTAATTACAGGCCTACGGCCTCCTTGGTCCTCGGCACTTGTAGTAGTTAAGTTAAGTTGCAAATTACAAGTGAAATAAAATGAAATGAAATGAAATGAAATATTGAAATACAAGTTTCCGTTAACGTCGGATACATTTTCACCTAGGGTCGTAACTGAAGGAAGGTACCGCTGTAGCACTGGGTGCATCAAAGCTTGTTTCAGAAAATTACATTAATAGTTTCCGAGTTATTGCCGGTTATTATTACTACTATTACTAATTTGTAAATTGAAATATAGGCCCTAATAGAGTACAAATTATACTACCACTATAGAAATAATTACCTGTAAGGCGCTATACAGTGGTTTCTTATAAACATCATGTTTGATCAAATTTCTAACATTTTTTTTTAGTAACTCAAGAAAAGATAACATGCTTACTTGAACGTGAGAATTGATGCTGTTTGGGTCACGGTTGATCATGTCAATTGGAGCTGGATCCATCTTGGTTATTTCTTCTTTTTGTTTTCTTCTTAATAGAAAATATAGCACAAATTGCTCAATATGCTGCAGGAGTGGTGAATGTTGCAGTCACAGTCGCTTGGCGTTGATACGGATGTGGCGCCGTAACTACGCAGAATATCGATGTGGATTATTCCATTTTTGTAATTCATTAATCAAAAAGTTTAAATTACATAATAGGAATTAATAAATTTGAATACAGTGCGTTTAAGAATTATCATAATTAAGGTTAATATATTAATGTTTAAATTTATTCTGGTACTTTTTTTTCGCAATATGTAAGAAATTGTGCTGTAAAGTAATGTAACTAGACGTCAACTTGCTTAGTCTACGAAATAATTATTATAATCGAACAATCCCAATGAGTTTAGTTTAATCCCTTTAGTATCCACTAGAATACGAAAAGATGTTACCAATAGTTACCTGTATTGAGTCAAAACAAACAGTAGACCTACGATCTTCTAATTACTTAAGCGCCTTAACGAAAAGCTAAATAGTTGATCTACTAACTAAGAGAAGCCTATAGCGCTAGCATATTGTTTCTACTTTTTGCTTTGCAGATGATAAAAGACGTTTTCCGAAAACAATGTTATCATGCTAAAATAAGTTTTGTATCTGTAATTATATTATATTATAATTCCACTTCGATAATATTTTTTTTGCAGTCGTAAATGTCTTATAATTGTAGGTTTTTGCAGTTATTACTGTATATTTATCCTCATTGTTCATATATAACAGTTGTGAAATTATTGTTGAATGTTTCCTCAACGAACAAAACATCATTTGAACATACCATGAGAGAAACTACAGATTTAAAAGATTTAAAAATACAGTACAGTAAATTGAATTTAAGCCTGCAACACGTCAATCATTTTGAAAAGTGGGATGAAAAAAAAAGAGAGTAACGTAATTGTTGGAGATATATCTGTACTGCAACTAATCGATTTGACTGAACAGTATGTTCAATAGTAACAATGGGGAACCGACACAAGGGCTATTGATTGAAGTATTGACGATTTTCAGAAGGACGACACAGCCAAGTACCATAATCAGTCAAAAAGATTAGAGTACTTGTATGTAGCAGTATTATACCCAGCAAAACTGTTTACGACACGTTGGAACAACACCTATTTGGACTTCCTTTAAAGTTCTAATGAGAAAACACAACTCGAAAGGTGCTTAAAGATGTATTGTCCCTTGCTAATGTCAAAATATAAAAAAAATAATTTTGAAATGAACTTGCTCATATTGCAATAGCATACAGATTATTAACTTGGGCATAAAAAATATTGAATTAAAAAAAATGTGTACCTTGATTTTTAAACCAAACAATTATAATAAAAATAATAAAACACATCCAGTGATTGGAAGTGTTTCTATCATTTTTCGCTGTAAACTGATGGGTAGACATTTTTTTTAAATAAACTAATTTCTATGTTCAAGTTGATAACTTTTATGTTACTTCAAAATGGGCAAGAGTTAATTTAAAAAAAAAATATTTTTATGATTTTTTTGGCATTTAGCAGGGTACAATACATTTTTTAGAATTAGCAAAACAGCAAGATTGCAAAGATCAAAATTACATTTGCAATATTAGAAAAATCTTAAATTATTAACAATTAAAAACAAACTTAAGTTTAAGCATTTGTCTCATGTTTTATTTTCTCTAAATTGGAAAGTTAGCCAGGCTGTTTAGTTTAATCTTCAGTCACTCTGCTTAGTTTCTCAAACTTCGGAGGTTTGACTGCATTATACAGATTTTACAGAGACCAGTACGGTCACAAAGCAAGACCTTAGACTGTGAGAAACTCAACAAGAAGATGGAAAAACAGAGGCAGACAAACTTTCTTAAAACATAACTATGTACATTTACAGCAGGGGTGGGCACACAATTGGTCGGAGTGCTAAAACGAATTTTCCATTTAACACTGAGGGTCGCAAGGAAACCTATAGTGAAAAATTTACATTTTCAATGTGACTGAAAAAAAAAATATTGCTTTTATACCGCTTTATGCTTAGATTAACTTTATAATAAAAGATTTTTGTCGTCGGACCAGCAGGGGGATGGTAGGCCTCCTAATTTATTTTCGTCGGCCACAACACAACGCAGGCCAAAACAAAATTGGGATTTAGAGTGTCTGACCCTTGAGGTATTTTATAACATAGATTCATGCTTTACCATGCTCGATTCACTGCTGTAGAAAATATGTCTTAACTGCCGCGTGTGCATTAAGAATGAATGCAACATAATCGTTTAAAATGAGTTTCGTAGACCAGTTGTAAAATGAATATGGCTGCAAAATGCGTGTGTAAACACTCTAAGCTGAAAAATATATAGTAAGTTTTGCTATTCGTTTACTTCTCTCAAATGTACTTTTTCTTCCCTAATTCTTTTTAGCATATTTGCCATATTTTATATAATTCCTAATTTGTTTATGCAACTGAGGATGCCATTTAATGTTCATGTTAAATATGTGGCCATGTTACTCACATTTCCAGTATGATGGATAAAAAAAAATAATATTAATTAAATTCAAATTTGTAATAATAAATTAAGTAGACAAACGAACAAATAAATGTATGTATGATTATTAAATAATAATAATAAAAATAGATCTTAAAAGTTCAAAAGTGGGTTCAAAATATGTCTTAGGCCTTTGTTCTGAATGCGTCTATTTTATCGCAACTATAAGAAAGCACGCACCCCATGAAAACGTGATTTTAGATCTGAGCACTATTTATATAGTTTGATAATGATGGTACATAAACACAGGCAAGAGAGGCAACTCTCTATCGGTTTCTGATCACATACCAGTACTTAAAGAGAAACATGTAATGATGATATACAACAGATTGCATTTTATTATTCAAATCACGGATTCATGACTAATAAATTTAAACGTATTAAAAAATATAGTTCTGTATACATTTAACTATGTCGTCTTCTTTATTTTAACACACATTATGTTAATACAGTAATGTAGAAATTCATTGTCACTTTCGAATTTTACTCAATTCTGCGGTTTAGTATACGAACAAGAAGAAATTGAAGATGGTAGCAGCTAGAACGCCTCTTCACTTACTGTAGTAGAAACACAATATAGAACTCTCGCATAGATAAAATGAATTGTATTGTCACATCTTTTAAGCAGCTCTCTCCAGGTGTACGAGGCGCCAATCTCTTTCCAATTATGACAATTTGGTCACCTTCAGCCGTACGTGGTACCTCATTTGATGGGGTGCCGCGTATGACTGGAGATAAACAAACTTAAGTTAGAATGGTCATAGAGAAATTAGTTTACAAATTCCGGTATACGGTATACCATGAAGGCATTTCATTCCTCCATGGGTGTACCCACCATGCAATTAGAAAAATACAAAAATCTGTGTAACAATCAGGTCAGTAATGTAACACATTTTGTAGTGCATAGTACTGGCTATTTTAAATGATTCAAATAATTGAAAAGAAATGTAATAGTCCAGTCAAAAATCACTCTCACCATGGTATAAGCTCCTACCTAAACAAAATTTAAACCATAGGTTCTATATTTACGCGAGTCAGTTTTTCATGCAAGTGATAAGGAAATTTTGAAGAGCTATGATTGATACCTTTATCTTTATATATTTCAGATTTTATATATATCTTTATATCTGTCTCTTATACACATCTAGATGTGTATAAGAGACAGGATTTTATATACTGTATTTGCAAATAAGTAGGCTTCAGTTTCTCTCATCCTTCAATGGTGCCACATTTGCCAGTTTGGATATCAAATTCTCGTAAATGTCGATTCCTTTCAAGAAAACCTCTTCATTTACAAATTCATTATGATCATGAAGAAGGATTGGGGTGTTGTTCATCGGGGAGAAGCCAAGACAAGGATACCCAGCGGCACGTAAGTAACGACTGTCAGTAGCAGCAGGGAAAATCTCTGTTTCAATCTTCATTTTCCTTTAAAGAAAATAATAATAAAGAAAAAAAAAAACATGAAACTAAAGATGGTTTGTAATGGTGCAAAATACAACTCTCTCCAATTAAAGACCACCTTCAATTAATTGAGACTTTTTTGGTGGTCCCATATTAAGCTCGGTTTCCATAGAGTCGCTTACTATATCGGCAACAGTTGCCGACAGTTGTTGGGAAGGTTGAACCTGGTTCAACTTTGACGAATAACGTTGCAAATGAATCGGTGTGCCTTTCCGATTACGTCAGGGCAGCTAGCAATGCACCCTGATTTGTTTGCAACGCAATCGGCAAAGTTAAACAAGGTTGAACCTTCCTCACAACTGTCGGCGACTATCGCTGATAGGATGAGCCATTCTATGGAATCCGAGCTTTAACAAGATGTTTTTATCTTTATTATTCTATTTAGAGACCAAAGTTGCTAAAGACTATGGAATCCCTGGGCCTGCAGAAGAGGTTTTTAATTGGAGACCTGCATCATGAAAAAACACAAATAGGCTGTATTTTCATGACAGCTATCACCAAGGATCAAACCCCAAATAAATACAATCAAATAAAAAATATAATTATATATATATATATATTTTTGTAAGGTTTATGTAGATCTCTGACGAAAAAAATCATGCAAATTTTTTTTTTAATGTGAAAAAATGTAATGATTAGTGTTAGTATGTAGGGTAAATATGGAAAAAAAAATTACACTGAAAATAAAAAGATAAATATTTAACTTACATTTCATCACACGCATTGCTGAAGGCACACCACCATGGGCTTTCCTTATCTACAGATGTCACTTCTTGACACATATTTTTCTACACAAAATGATTAAAAATCTCTTAACTTAGTCATCACAAACACATTGGCTTGGTGTATTGAATTATAAACATACAATGTTCTCTTTATACAAAAGAACTCTTTTCTGCCCATATTATATAGTTATGATGTGCCCACATAATATGGTCATGATGCGATGTCATCATATTTTAATGTCACATGTTTGTGTGAAATAAAATTTGATAGTCAGAACAGGTAATTCCCCTAACCCCCGACCCCCTTGGACAGTGTTGCTAAGATCCCACAAAAAACGAAAGTGTAAAAACATATGCAAAACAAACGCGTTTGTAGGATAACATGTGTGTTCATGAGACACGCACATTTCTCTGGCCCTGTTTTGATTGGACGGTTGGTAAGTTTGACGCTCCGGAAAGGTCCTTTATATATATATTTTTTTCCAATATTTCTCCCATACAGTGGTGTGTCACATTTTTTTTCCCTCTAGGAACCACTACATGAAGTCTAAACATTTTATACCAGTATGTATGTAAATTTATAAGACATCATCTATATCGTTATTATTGTCTTACATTTTGATACTCAATGCGTACGCCCTCCCCGGCTTCTTTTACCCAATTGTTGATCTTGTCTTCAAATTCCTATAAAAATATAAACAAAACATTACACGCAAAATGCATCAAATAAACGCAAACATTTACATACAAAACATACAAATTTCTCACTAAAAAAAAAATAGACATAGATCTATTTTTATTGAACTTTGGTCAATACATGGATTTGAAAATAATGTAAGAATGTATTTTACCATGAGTATTATTATTATTAACACTCGGAGATCTCTGTTTTTGGTAGCGCAATGCTTGACCGTCAAACACAGAGATCTCCATGTTTCAGGTTTTTTTACGGAATCCGATAGATAAGGTAATTACCGACATTTACTAAAAATTTGAACCGTAAGTATTTCACTATTTGAAAGTATCCAATCTGATTTTAAAAAAAAAAGATTGAATTCGTGCCACAGCTGGCTCTGACGGCGCGTCGTATGATGAGTGCCACTGAGGCATTCGGTGAAATTTGTGCAGATTCTGGCGAAAGTATATCATCAGATGATGTAAGATGTATACTTTATGATTTACAAAATGTAATAAATCATTGATAGATAGTGATTTTTTTTTAACTAGGCCTAGACTAGCCTAGCGATGCCATGTATGGTAGTGTTGGTTGATGTCTCTTTTGGCTGTCAGTGTTTGTTTACATTGAGCGTAGTGGTTTTGATGTCCTTTCACAAAATTGCGATTATCTCAGCTTCGTTGTGTGAAATTGCGTAAATCTCCAAAAGTGAGACATTTTATTGTAACGCTACAGGTCACATTGTAAAGCTTAGATCTTTGTAGAACTTTCTTGTACTATTTTTACATGTCAATCTGATCACATACACACCCTCAGCAAGATTCGGAAAAGTGTTAACATTTACTGAAAAGTCTGGCGGTGGCTGATACTATTTTACAAACCCCTGGCAACCAGAGTGTTAAAGCATTCATGGGCTGATCCAGAGATGTTCGAAAGGGGGGGCCGAAAATGGGGCTGATCGAGACAACACTGCTGTATAGGGTCCAGGGGCTTCCCACGTTTTCTAGAGACCCGAAAATAACCTCATTATATAGGGGTTTTGGGGCGATAAATTATTTCTTTTTCCTTCCTATTTTTTTTTTAACTTTCCAAAATGGGGGGGGGGGGGGGTCGGAGGGGGGGGGGGGGGGGGGGGGGGGGCCCTCTAAATCGGCCCCTGGATTTACCTGGAACTGTACAAAGAACACAGCACCTAACAATGCAGCGTTGTGGAAACCAAATCAAGGGAAAAACGTGTAACAACAAAAAAAGTTTTCACTTCTTTTCAAGTGAAAAAGAAACGTTTTTTAGAGACATGAAAAGAGGCACCGACGCCACCTCTCTCATTTTAACAAGAAGCTAAAGATCATATAATTACAAGATAGAGTTCTCCGCGATTTCCACATGCAAATTTTGTAATAACGCAGTGTACGGTGCCCTCTTGCTAAAGTGATTACATTTCAACTTTGACATCGAAGATCGTTAAATAAAATAGGGCATCTGCGTACAAATTCTACAACAGCCATGGTAACAAGTAGGTTGCTCTCTCTCAAAAGGGATTAATTTTTATGTTTCTTCTTTTTACTGAGCATCGAAGCTTCTATTTATTACGCGTAGAATCGCAAAGAGCGCTATCTTGTGTTTATAAGATCTCTGCAGGAAGCTCATTCCAGATACGTGGGGCAGCAATAGGAAAAGGGCAATCAACAGCCTTCCTCTTGCATCTAGAAACAATCTGGGTAGAAAGAGGAGTGGAGTCGGTGTCGGTAATCAGAGGAAACCTTGTTTATACTTTGTTATTAGATCTGACAAGAAAACAATATGAAAGATTTCAACTAACATATTTGTTAATAATACTACTGCTGATAAAATGTTATAATGATAAATAATTAACATCAATTGGTATTTCATGCATAATCAGTGTATAAAATTAAAGGTGCATCTACACTGAATCCGAATTTTTGGATCAGAATGCCTACTGAATCAATCAAAAAATACAAAGAGCCTAGTATGTCAGAATAGAGATGCTGTCAGAATAATGCCATTTTGTAGTTTGAACTGCGCATGCCCAAATCAAAGGTCAATTAACATAAACATTAAACACAGACATGCTGTTTATGTTTATTGATTTTGGTACGGGCATGCACAGTTTAAACTACGAAGAGGCTTATATCGTTTGGCATCTGATGTAAATTCAGCTGAAGGGGCAATAGTGTTTGAAGTGTCCTAGCATCTGTATCTATGGAATATTGATCTTGATAACTGATAGCAACTTGTACCTACCTGTAGATTGACAGTGGGTGGGATACGGATGTCAAAGGTTGCTGTGAAATCCTGTGGTACAACACTTTGAGCGACTCCGCCCTGTAAAATGAAGAGTGCAATAATTTGTTACACTTACATAAAGCAGTGGGTTATCTAACCTACAACATGCAGGGCCTTTATTTAAAGCTCTGGCCAAAACGCTTGCATGCCCATACATAGTCATGATGTGTCTACATATGTGACAAAGACAAGCCAAACCAGTCACTCGTTGCAAAAATCTATTTTTAGTTATTAATACAGGGCTATACAGTAAAATGAGAGCTATAAAAAAAATCATTTGAATCCGACATTTCGTTATAAAGTTTAAACACACAGCTGTTAAAAAAACAATGTTTGAGAAATTAGCCTTCACAGTTTATGATTTCAGGCATTTCTCAGGCAGAAACCGTCACCAAATCATTACAAATGTTTTAACATTAAAAATTTCGAAAACAACAGCCACATATGGTCATGATATCATCATGACCATATTTAGCCATGTCACATGTTTCTGGCATATAATATTTGAGTCTGGACAGGACTTAAGTATTAACATGGGGGTACATACTTTGTGGGGCATGGGGGAATATAAAATTAGGGAATTCTAGCTAGGGATATGATGATGAGGTTAATTATAACAACTTCAGAGTATCTAATTTGCATGGTGATCTTTTTTCAAGAAAGGGGGAACAGTGTAAATCCAGGGGTACCAAGTTGAGAAGGCGTTATCTAGAGATCTGGTTTAATGAATATTCATGCTTCTAATTGTATTGTGCTGCATGTGGTGATTGATACCCATGGCCAACCAACTTCAGGGTGGCAATAGTACAATATTAAAAATTGCAAACATTATAAATTTGCAAGAAATGCATCAGTTTCCAGGAAACCCCTGCTTAATACGTCCTGATTTCTACAACTTTGGGAGCGGGTGGTGTAATGTTTGATCACCCTTGTCTGATGGAAATAGAGCATGTCTTTCAAAATAGATAGAGAGACAAGATTTTGTTTGATCACTTGTTTTCTTCTATTTGTTTATATCTTTAGAATTTTATCTTCTTTCATTTGGTGAGTTTTATGTTGCCTTTAAAGTTAAAGTACAGTGGCGGTCAATGACCGTTCTCTACAAAAAAAAAAAAAAAAGTTTGATGTTTCCAAACTTGAAAAAGTATCACTGAATACAGGCTTATACACATACCCACGACTCGTGTGGGTGCAACTTGGTTGGTATAGGTAGAAGTTGGCGTGGGTACGATTTAGCTGACACCCGTCCTACTAGGCATTCATAACTAGTATTTAGGCCAAACAAAAAAAATTATTGTGTTGGCCATGCCCGACCGACTCAAATTTTACGAAATTAAGAGTCGGCATTTTAGCTATAGTTACCGAACAATATTTTGTTATGAGCAAATAAGGCGGGAGTAGCCTTGGCGAGGCTAGGGGGCCAAGACCAGCCTATTTAGCTGGTACACAATGCGAATCCAAAATTTTATTATTTGTGTATTTTCTACTTTTTAGGCGTAAACACATATTTGGTTGTAAAAAATAAAGTTTTCATGAAGACCTACCCATTTTTTGGATTTTCCCAAAACGTGGCCAACACAAAATGTTTTATATGTTTTGTCCTTACTTACCTCCAACATGGTCAGGTTAACTGTGGTAACATCGGCCAGTGTCTTACAGGATTTTGGTTTGGTAACTGACTCCAGTCTGCGGAACAAAGGAGATCAATTACCTAAATTTCCAATCTTTAAAGTGTTAGTCACAATCACAGGAGCTAAATGCTAATGAATTGCCAATTACAGAGCAGACCCCTGGATGTTTCGTTTGCAAACTAAACATTATAAAACTGCATTATTAAAAAAAACCTATAGGAAATCATTAAAGTTATAATATATGTCATCAGATACACGCATTCCAAAGGTGGTTTCTTATGACATTAAAACGATAATGTGCCTAGGTATGCCCTCTCATCTGCGTTCATTACCATTTCTTTGCTGTTGTTTCCCCCTTTTCTTTTAAAATATCCAAATCGATTCTCTGATCCATGCTTTGTGTTTTCTTTTGCAAGCAATTTCGCTGCATCCCAGTCAAATGATTTAGGGTAGATAGCATGTTCTGCGACTGAAGATTTCATTTTGTGTGGATTCAGATTCTATACTCATGGCTCTGGTAAACCTTTTCTTGCTCATTTTGATAGTTTCTTCTTTGTGATCATGTTTTCTTGTTCCAAACAACCACCAAGTTTCGACATTTTGGTCCAGTTGCTTTCCATTGGTTGGATTGAGATTAAGAGGGACCGGCACCTTCCCTTATGGACATGCTCCATATTATATTTCTTCATCCATCTTACCATTTATAAGATTTTTTACAGTTGTGGCATTGGATACTCATCCTGAAATTTGTCAAGGCTAATCTTGTCTTTAGGTAGGCATATACTAAAAGACTTCTAATTTTGGTGTGAGGTCTGATGATTCTGGTAGATATGTTTGATATTCTCTGTGACACCCTGTATGTATGGAATACTGTTACTTTTGATTTCTGTTTACTTTTTTCCTTGGTGTTTACCATTTTGTTTCATAAGTTCTTTGTCTTTTTTCACTCAATCTATAATCTGGATACACACATTTTTCCAATGCTTTCTTAAAGTGTTCCTCTTCAGCGATCTTATTTTCTTCTGTTGTTATCACATTGTCCATGCAGTTCAGTAAGGTTTGGATAACACTTAATTGATTATGAGTAAATTTCCAGAACAAAATCGTAATAGTACTCGGTCAGGAGTCCGTGCTTCTATCAGATCATTTCAATCTTAGAAAAAGTCTTGAATGGAGAAAGGGTACGTGTCGTTAGCTATAATAGCCTATAATCTAAACATAACTCCATTTATATAAAACTGATATAAGTTTGGAAAATGTTAATCTTATTATTTTAGTGACACTATGTCCATGTTGTTTAAAATAATTATATGGTTACCATATTAAAAAAAGTTTGAACACCAGGGGCCTGTAGTTATTAGGTCACAGGTTAGACTTTCAGATACTGTACCACGTTCAGTTAAAATTTACAGGTGAACATTATCATTATAGTTTGCATTTTACATTTTAGTTAAATATTGCCTTGATCAGCTTTTGTATGAATTACACAACAATCTGTGAGTGCCATCTTTCTGAAGATTAAGAGACGCCATAATGTAAATAAATGTCCGGTCACATGAAAGACCAGAACCCTGCGGGTGCGTACGTTCCTTTGTACGTAAAAAATCAATGTACATTTGGGAATTGCAATAACTTATTGTATCTTTTTGAATAATGATTGTGTAAGGAAATACATTATTTTCATTTTCAGTCAAAAAATTTAGAGGCGGATCCAGAAATTTATGAAAGGTAAGGGGGGGTAAGGGGTTCTGAGAAGTGCAGGATGTTGTTATGCAGAGCGGAGGTGTGCCCACTTTTGACTTCTTGCGCCCATCCTAAAGCTATTATTAAGTTAAGGCCTTCCGCCCAGCCTCATACAAATTCTCCCGCCCCCCCCCCCCCAAAATTATGAAGGAACACAAGTTTTTGCTCAAATTATTAGCCGCAAATTTTATACGCGATTTTCCCCTCGAAGTTTGGGGTGCGGCCTATACACCGGTCGTTAACCTACTCCCAAAAAGTTCAGATCGCGTACCGCAGCGAAAATCAGGGGCCGTCTGTCAAGCTTGGGCCCATGCTCCTACTCTAGCCCAATTAATTAGCCTAGGTTTTGAAGGGCTAGTGTAATTATCAGCTTGACCACTCACAATTTTTGATATACCCAAATCACAAATAAACAATTCTGAACATATGTTTATAGCAATTAACAGTCAATTAAGAATGTATGTGCACTTCGTTGAGTTTTACTTACTTGAATGGACTGAAATATACTTTGTTACTTCTTAATTTTTCTTCTATAAAAATATTTAATTTTCTTAGTAAAAATAAAATACCCAAGGATTTGAACGGAATACCCAAGACCAAGTCAAAATACCCAAGATATTGGGTAAATACCCAAGCAGTGGTCACGCTGGTAATTATACTCACTAGGCCTATACAGTGCTGTACTGTCCTACTACATTTTCTACGACAATCAAGCAATGGTTTGGGTTGTTTAAATAATTATTTTCATAGTTACGTTCACTCAAACAATTTTTTAAACAAGTTTAATTCCAAACCGCTTCGCTCAAAACAATAAATAAACTTCTTTTCGGGAGTGTCGTCCTAGAGGTCACGTGAGCAGCTTCATTTATGATGTCGCAACAAAACACACACGGGCTGTTGAAACTTTCTGTTCGACGTCTGGTTCCCGGTGGCTTGTACCGTTATAGAAAGAATATTGATACCGCTATATTTCAGAATAAATGCTTGTGAAATTAATTTATGCAATAAAAACACGAGTTTTGTTGAAGTTGTAATAATTATTTTACTGGAAATTAATTGAAGAAAGGCATACGTTCGTCCGTCTATCACATGCCTCCATCACATGCTGTATATGTGTATAGATGGTAAGTCCATCACATGCTGTAAATTTATGTGTCCATAATTTTAAGGTTCTCCCCCACCTGGGACTGTCCATCAGATACATGCCTCCATCACATGCTGTAGTGTATAGACGGTCAGTCCATCGGTACTAGGACAATTACCCCCGGAAAATTAATTGCAATTGTCCTTGGTGAGTATGGCAATTCCCGGGGCCGGGTGGGGGGGGGGGTGATTTTCCAGGGGATAATTGTCCGGACACGCAGTCCATCACATGCTGTAAATTTATGTGTCCATAATTTTAAGGTTCTCCCCCACCCGGGACTGTCCATCAGATGCTGTATTTTCTAACCATTATTTCCCCAAACATCATTTGATGAAGCTATGCTGTAAATTTATGTGTCCATAATTTTAAGGTTCTCCCCTACCCGGGACTGTCCATCAGATGCTGTATTTTCTGACCATTATTTTCCCAAACATCATTTGATGAACTCCCGTCTCCCCCCTCCCCAGCCAACCCTTAGGTTCGTCCGTCCATCACATGCTGCCCCCGCCAACCCTAGGTTCGTCCGTCCATCACATGCTGCATATTAAATATGATATTTATGTGTCCAGAATTTTTAACCATCATTTCTTGGAAAATAATTCCACAAATGTTGATTTTTATTGCTTGACGGCAGGCTGGTGGTAGGCCAAGAAACCTACTTTACGTAATGGTATAGTACAGTATATCAGATGTGTCTAGGCCTACACCAGGTCCGACGGTGTCGCCCAAAGAGAAGCCTACATTACGTATGTGTCTAGGCTAGGCCTAGGTACACCAGGTCCGTCAATCTTAGCCGTTAAAGTATACTAAAACACTAATAGAACACACAGAACACCTTCAAATAATAACAAAAGTAAGTGGCCGATATGCCACAACTATCTCAGTTTGCTCAATGTTTACTGACAGTCGCGAAAACAACATAAAGAACTTTTCTAGGCAGCTCGCGACAGAAACAAAATGTCGGGAAAGTTTGACCCGACGCATGCGCAAATCAAATTTTCGACTAAAAAAAAGACTCAAAACTGGTGGCAGGGGGTATATGTTTTATCGCCTACAGCCTGCATTTTTCATCTAACCGAAAAAACAAACATTTCTTGCACAATTGCATGTCCACCAGCAACTATCGAGCACAATGTATACCTGCCACTATGCACCGTTTCGGAGCCTATTTGTTTACAAATATGCTGACCTCTTTTGGTTTCACATCTTATACACACATTTTACATGTGAACCATTACCTTGTTCCATGTGACCTAAGGTCACAAAGGAAGGAACTAATAAAACTCATGGAAAAACCAGGGTTGCCATTTGGCCTTTTTGACGGCCAGATTCCTCAAATCTGGCCGTATACAAATTTGCCTGGCCGTAGCATTTGGAAAGTCACGGCCAAACTATATTTGGCCGAATTTTTGAAAAGTTTACATTTTTTTCAATATAGGTCTAATATAACGTAGACTTGTTTTGGATATTTTGTTTTTGTTAGCTTAAATTCTATATTTTTTATTCTAATCTTGTACCTTTATTTGTACTTGCACTAAAACTTAATCTATGTTCCCCGATTCAGCCGATTTGACGTAAGAGAGTTTATTTAAAAGATAACAGTTACATTTAATAAATTAAATTGTTCGGATGAAATACCGTATATTGTTTATAAGGTTTATCCTCGTTTAAGCTTTATGAAGACAGTTCATTGCAAGTTTGTACCATATTGTGTGTCTTTGTATGTTCCATCTTACTAGTGGAGGTTCTATCGCTTTTGAATTTCTTTTGAATATAAATTAAATACTGTACTTTAATTAATTTATTATTGCCCACTTGAATTGTATAACCCTAGGTACCGCAGTGTTCTTTATGTAGAGCGCCATATATGCTCGATGTGATAATTCGGGTCCGATAGCACCTCCAATTTCAAGCAAGTTTTGCAGAGACTTCTTCGAAGTTACTCTGGAGTTCGGGTTGCATATGAGAATGAAGAAGATAATTCTGATACTATAGCAACATTGATTTATTACTTTAAGTACTGCGACAATAACATTCAGAGGCGAATTTCGAAACTTTAGATAAAAAGTATTTATTAAAGTTTTCATGGGTTTGTTTTAACGCCAGTTTGTGTTACCTAACTATGTAACTTAATTCATTCTAATTAAAGCGAGCCACGGATTTCGCAATAACAGGCCCTTATAATTTTTGCTATAGATCGACTACAATGTACATTATATTTAATACATTTAAATCAAATTTAGATCAATTTTAATATTTTGATTTTAAATAGCAGGGGTGGATTTAAGGGGGAGGGGTGGTAAAAAAAAAAATAAATAAATAAATAAAAAATA
>NW_022758421.1:401893-407296 GCF_011630105.1 Anneissia japonica
ATTTGGCCGTGAGATGGCGTGTGTTTGGCCGTGAAGCCTGTCGACTATCTGGCAACCCTGGGAAAAACCCAGTTATTGATCAATTCAGCGTAGATAGAACATCAACTCAACAAAGGAATAGTAGCAGGTTTGATCTGTGTAAAGGTAGTATGCATTAATATTTTGGATTAATTAACAATCATATTATAATCAATCTAAAATGTAGTTTTGTTTTGTGTTTTACAAAGGTTTGTATGAATAATAATTTGTGAAGTTGGTATATCCATGGAGGTATTATTGAGAAGGAGATCACTCGGCAACAGATCCCTTTGACGCGACAAACCTATAATTCACATTTTTTCGTTAGCAACAACTTGGCAACGACATGCATTTATACGCTTCCAGCAGAGCAGTTGTGCAATAAAACGTTTGATTTTAACCCATTAAATATCTTTATAATGAACAATGTTCCCTTGATTAGATTTTTTTGGGCTTTTGGTATGTTATTATTTGTATATTTCAGGAACGGATTCCGTAAAATATTTATGTTAAAATTACTTCTGTGTTCATTATAATTTTGTCTAAAGATTGACTGATTCGACTATAAAGCTAAGTCAGCGTAAAACTGAAAAATACTCAGATTTTGGATTCATTTTTCGAATAGTTAACCCTCGTTAACCCTAAAATGACTTTTATTAATTAATATCTGTTAAAATTAGAATTGGCGAATTTTGGCCAATTTATGAAAATTGAAGTTGAAATATACTATACTATTATAGGTCATGTAAATGTTCCATTAAATTCGAAACTTTTCTTGGAGGAAATATTAATATGTTTGATATTTTATGGGAGATAAATGTATCAGCTTCAAAATAGAAAAGATTGCGCAGCCATAGTGATTGACAGTATGTAGTGCGCATTGAGAAAAGAAGGTGTTCTCCATTTCGTCATGTTCAATTTTTTGGCCAACTATGCCTGCTGAAAATTTGATGGCGGGGAACACATGGGACTTCAAAAGCATCGCGCAAACGTTCTTTACGCGCTGCGGCAACTTTGATCTTGGTTCATTTGCATAGCGCTGTGTGCGCGTGGCTTTGTCGAGTGATCTCCTTCTCAATAATACCTCCATGGTATATCCAGCTGGACGCAGGGTTCCCGGAACGCCACCCTCAGCGGCAAGTGCGAAGCACAACTCAGGTATCAAGTATACAAGTTGGCCACCGGGTTTGACCTGGGTGATACCATTCTAAAAATGGGTGTGATGAAATGCGTGTTGCGTATTATATACATGGTGTGACGAGGCCGGGATATAATGTACGGTTTAAGACTATGTAGGCCGTCTAACAGAGTGTGTTAATTTAATTAATTAAACATACAATAGTCCCTGATTTCCGTGTTTTATTTCAGTTATAATTATTGATTATGTATGAAAATGTGTGTCATAGTAATGTGGGCATAATACCGGGTACAACATAGTGTATAATCAGTACAGTAGTTGCCGATTTCAGTGTTTTATTTCAGTTATAATTATGTGCCTGTATATAGGGTATAGGCCTATTCGGGGGTATAATTATGTCTTTAATTATGAATTAAACCATATAGTAGATCCCAATGTCAGTGTTTTATTTCAGTTATATTTATGTGCCTGCATATAGGTTATAGTCGGGGTTATAACATAGGGTATAATTAAGCATACAGTAGATCCCGATTTCTATTTATTATGTCTGTAATTCCCTGTATATAGGGTAATACAATCGAGGGTATAATTATATGTCTTTAATTAATAAACATACAGTTAATGCGGATTTCAGTGTTTTATTTCAGATAATTATTGATTATTATGTCTGTAACTATACAGTATGCCTTTTTATAGGGTATAAATCGTGAGTAAAATTATATGTATTTAATTAATAATTAAACATACAGTTAATCCTGATTTCAGTGTTTTATTTCAGTTGTAGTTATTGGTTATTATATCTGTAATTGTGCCTGTGTATAAGTATATGAGCATCCAAGGCAGGATTTTACACTAATACTACAGAAACTCTAGCGCATATATGTTGCCATGGTGCATAGTTGATATGGTCCTTAGTGTATTGTTTAAGAGTTAATTGTTGCATTGTTTCTTTCTGTGCCTACATGAACTGCTAGTTGGTTCTGTGCTTAAAGTGAGCTTAGGTTGGCCTGGCTTACAAAGTTATAAAATATTGTATCCTGTGTAACAGCGTGTATTATTTAGTATAAGACTACATTTTATAATATCAGTTATAATTATTGATTACCCTGTCTGTAATGATGTGTGTTGTGTAGTCCTACGTCCTTAGTGTATTTAAAATGAATTAAACATACAGCATACCTTATTGTTGGATTACCGTATCACTTTGGTTATAATTGTTGGTCACTATTATTATTTTTATTATTATATGTGTGTAATGACCAGAAATACTGTATGTAATTAACTATCAGTGAAAGTCGACTGCTTCAACAGCGGACCAGTCAAAGTGTGTATGTATGTTCATCCATGTTATTATTACCCGCATGGCACATAATATAGTAACAGAACAGATGGCATCATTATCAAATTTATGCCTTATGTATCATGCTTACTTGAATAAGGAAAACATGCATACGATATAACTTTGAGAACAAAAGCAATGAAGACAAAAAAAAATTAACAAATAATAAGTTCATACCATATATTGAAAGGTTATTTTAAAAATCATTCACTTGCACTATGTTACAGTTATACTTTTTATACTTTTCTTGGGCATTTAACTGTTTTTATTATATTTTTATTATATACATGTATGTATCTTGCTATATACAGTATCACTATCACTGCGGATAAAACTCTGCAATGTGGGCAATGATGTTATGGAAGGCTTCCCTTCTACCTCTTCCAATCCTTTCTCTCCACATGAATTCATCTAAGTATTCCTCGAGCCATTCTCTCTTAACCCACCCTCGATTGTATTACCCTATAACAGGGAATTGCAGACATAATAATCAATAGAAATCGGGATCTACTCTATGCTTAATTATACCCTATGTTATAACCCCGACTATTTAACCTATATGCAGGCACATAAATATAACTGAAATAAAACACTGAAATTGGGATCTACTATATGGTTTAATTCATAATTAAAGACATATAATTATACCCCCGAATAGGCCTATACCTTATATACAGGCACATAATTATAACTGAAATCGGCATCTACTGTACTGATTATACACTATGTTGTACCCGGTATTATGCCCACAGTATTATGACACACATTTTCATACATAATCAATAATTATAACTGAAATAAAACATGGAAATCAGGGACTATTGTATGTTTAATTAATTAAATTAACACACTCCGTTAGACGGCCTACATAGTCTTAAACCGTATGTTATATCCCGGCCTCGTCACACCATGTATATAATACACAACACGCATAATCCATCACACCCATTTTTAGAATGGTATCACCCAGGTCAAACCCGGTGGCCAACTTGTATACTTGATCCCATTATGTATGTGTCTAGGCTAGGCCTAGGTACACCAGGTCCGTCAATCTTAGCCGTTAAAGTATACTAAAACACTAATAGAACACACAGAACACCTTCAAATAATAGCAAAAGTAAGTGGCCGATATGCCACAACTATCTCAGTTTGCTCAATGTTTACTGACAGTCGCGAAAACAACATAAAGAACTTTTCTAGGCAGCTCGCGACAGAAACAAAATGTCAGGGAAGTTTGACCCGACGCATGCGCAAATCAAATTTTCGACTAAAAAAAGACTCAAAACTGGTGGTAGGGGGTATATGTTTTATCGCCTACAGCCTACATTTTTCATCTAACCGAAAAAACAAATCATATTATAATCAATCTAAAATGTAGTTTTGTTTTGTGGTTTACAAAGGTTTGTATGAATAATAATTTGTGAAGTTGGTATATCCAGCTGGACGCAGGGTTACCGGAACGCCGCCCTCAGCGGCGAGTGCGAAGCACAACTCAGGGTCAAAAGTGGAACGTGAAATTTGGATATGGTTTTGTAGTCAGATTTGCAAGAAAAACTTCAGCTACCCGTATTTCTCGACTGAGACGTCAGTGGGAGCTGTAATTTGTATGGCAAGGAGATTGAGCAACCCTTCATTCATATTAAGGGAATTTATGCCCAGAAACTTTGTAGTTATTAATATTTTGGTTATAATAGAAAATATTCATTTTTTGGTGACGTCACACTCACGTTAGTTAGCATGCATACATCATAAGCTAGATACGTCACCTTTTCCTGGTAAGGCAAACTTTCCCGGTGTGCTTTTATGGATAAACAAACACCACTGCTTTGCACATGGATGCCTTGCCCAAGCCAGGGCTACAAGAGCCGCATTGTTAGCATTGTATAATACTTTAATAAGGTACCTCTGCAAATGAATTATTCTTAGTTATTTTTTTTTCTTCTTTTAATTTATTTCTTCTGAAAGTGTACTTTCTGTCACATATAATTCCACTGTCTTAATGAGGCCTAGGCCTAGTCTTTATGCCTCATCGTACCCCGCTACACAGTACATCAGCAGCCCCTCCCCATACAGTACAGACGTTTGCTAGGTAACAACGTGATTGCACCTTTCTTCCCAGGTGTTCATGTAACATTGACATAATTGTTAGCTAAACAGTTGTGTGTATTTCTTTGTGAAAATGAGTACCGCGGCATACTCATTTTCACAAAGCATTTGCATCCCCTCTTGGAAAGAGGGATTCGAAATAATTGTCTCCATATCTTCGCTAATTAAATTAATCACCGTAATTTAGCTTACACATTTATGAATTTAGGGAGCACTTAAAATGTGAAATAATCATTTCACTACCCGACAAACTCCGAACTTTATTCATTCATTAGGCCTACATAATAGTTTCATATTGCTGTACTATATACTCCAACATCACTGGCGCATGGTAACAACCAACCGACTGCAGACCATTTCCGGTCACACATTACTCTCCATAACACAGCACCCCCTAGTTCCGTCACCTCTGGATCTGATCAACTGACACCATCCATTGAGTTAGTATAATAACCACAAAGTTATTAGGTTTTGCTAACATAATAGGCCTTTTTCACGAACCAGTAGACATCTTGAAGTGATGACAAACATTGCGTAACCAACAGATAATAAGATAAGCTTTTGGGCTGATTTTCTGACATCATGTTATTTAAAAAAATCATAACTTCATAACGGGGCGTGGTATCCAAAAAACTATCCAGGAAAATGTTCTTAAAAGACCAGTCTACACCACTATAAGATTTTTAAAAAATTGAGAAATTTTCTTGACCTCTGAAATCAAGATTAAAAAGAAAAGCCTATCTTAGTAGTGTATTAAAGCCCCATTCCCGGCAAAATTTCACTAAAAACTGACTTTTTTTTT
>NW_022758421.1:407450-425737 GCF_011630105.1 Anneissia japonica
CTAAATCGAGGTAAGGCTAGGCCTAGCAGCGTTGGATAGGCTAATGTTTTCAGCGCCTACGATATTTCTTCTCACGACCTATTGCAAAATCAAACAATGAAAAATTCATCCGCATTTATTTTTTGTGTGGAACACAAAAAAAAATCAAATTTCAGTCTTATTTTACATTTTTTTCATTCTTAGGAATGTCTAAATTCAGTTAAACTAGCAATTCCGTATTATATTTATAAATCTTTATAACATTATACAAAAATTAGATTTTTCTTAAAAAATGAAATTTTGCCGGGAATGGGGCTTTAAAATAGGCCAATGCATTACAGTGCAGCAGCATAGGACTTTCGTGTTGTTACTGTTCCAAGTAGCGATAATATACAGATTTCTCTTATTACAAAGTACAAGTTATGTTTTATAAAGAGGTATAGTATAGTAAATCATGTTTTTAACACAGGAAACTCTCATATGGTAACTAAAACAATGCTAGTTCAGAGTATTACTAGTACTACAGCACTGTAATGCATATACCTCTTTTAATACACTACTGAAATAGCCTTTTATTTTTCAATCTTGATTTCAAAGTTCAAAAAAATTTTTAATTTATTTTTTTTTGGATACGACGCCACGTTATGGAGTTATGATTTTTTAAATAACATGATGTCAGCAAAATCAGCCCAAAAGCTTATCTTATTTCTGTTGGTTACGCACCGCTGATTTGCAATGTTTGTCATCACTTCATGATGTCTACCGATTCGTGAAAAAGGCCTATTATGTTTGCCGTGGCTAATCTATACAGTACCATATTTCTACTTCGTTTTGCTAAAGGTACGGTAAATGGCATTACGTCACCATCACCCAATGAAATGCCAGAATGTGCGTGATGTCATACAGTATATTCATTTTTTATTGCAAGTGTTGTCATATAAACAGACTAGCAGTAGTGTGTGTATACATGTGCCTTGCTTGCTTTATTATTGAGTGGTACGCCTATTTTTCTATGACAGTATTAAGGTCTGCATCAAAATTATTGGACAAATTTGACTCAATTGTAATAATCACAAAGGGGAAACTTATTCTCTCGATCTAGGCCTAGATTCTGTACCATAACTGTGACGAAGTCTAGCCCTACGAAAAGTTTTGTGCATTCAAATTTTATGAATATTTTGGTGGGATTGTAAAGCGTGGTATTATTTCGAACTTCTTGGACTAAAACTTGGGATGTACTAGGGATTATGAAGTTCAGACGGTATGATGACGGAGGAACTAGTCTAAGTTTATGACTGATATAGGCCTAGGCCACTTAGATCAATGTCACCAGAGCAGCTGCCGTAAAAAGCAGAATCCAAGCAAGGCTGAGCAGGCTTGCTTAGATTTTTCGCCAAGTGAAGAATTTAAGCAAAGCCTAGAGGCATGCCAAGAGTTTGGTGGAATCAGTCCTTGTTTGATAATGGTTATACATAGGCCTAGCTAAATGAAACTCTTTACTAAATGGAACCATAAGCCTATTTATCGATAACAGGTCAAACAATATTGTACTTTTTGATGTTTTAATTTCCCAGAACTGTACATCGTTCTCGTTTCACCGCTCATCGCGGTTGATCTGCAATGCAATGCCAGTCTTGAAAAATGACGTCACGCACATTCTGGCACTTCATTGGGAGATGGTGACGTAATGCCATTTACCGTACCTTTAGCAAATTGAAGTAGAAATATGGTACCGTATCTCTAGCCACGGCGAATTACGTTTCTGCAAAAGCACATACATATGCGAATCTTGAAACACCTTCCCTTTTCTGAATACAATTTTATTAGAATGAGGTACCTGATTATTTTATTATTTTGTGCACTGGTAGCAAATACTGTGCCACACCCCCCCCCCCCCCACCCCATGGGCGGTAGAGGACATTTCAAACTGTGTAGTTCCTATCAAAGAAAATCGAAATATGAGCAGTGTTACACAAAATTACAGTAATTAAGAAAATTTTAAAAAAAAATAAAATAACATGTAATTTTGTTCACAGAAATAGTTGTTGAAGATGGCTACTAGCGAATTGAATCAGTTTTTGGAAATTGTTGATGAGAAAGTCCTGGAGTGTACTATTTGCTTTAAGAGACTTCAAAATCCTAAATCTCTCAACTGCCTCCATAGTTTCTGCTTGACATGTCTGGAAGACTGGGTTAAAAGGAAGGGTACGCTGATTTGCCCAACCTGCTCAAAATCACATGTCACTCCAGAAGGCGGACTTCAGAAGCTACCACCAAATACATTTCTCAATAACTTAATTGAAACTATTGAACAAATATCTAAACGAGATCAGATGAAATGTGTTTGTGCTAAAGGGCAGGCAATATACTACTGCCAGGAATGTAGACATTACTTGTGCTCTACTTGTAGTGAATGTCATAAAATATTTCCTATATCAGCAAATCACAAGCTGCATACAGTGGAGGATGTGCGATCAATGACTCCTCAAGATTTTGCTTTGCTACATCCACTGCTGTGTTCACATCACAACAAACCTTTGGAGTTCTACTGCACAGATTGTAAAACTCCAATCTGTATAAATTGTACAGTTATGGATCACAGGGCATGGGAAGGGAAACACAAACCAATCAGTATTTCAGAAGAATTTCAGACATTTAAAGAAATGTCTACACAATTGAAGGAAGCTGCTTATCAATATAAGAACCAATTACAAGATGGGCTGAAAGCTGTTATGCATTATGCTACCAAATTAGAACAAAGTAAAGATACATGTTTAAGAGATATTGAGAAACATGTGCAGGAAATGGTCAAGAAAATGAAGGAGAGTGAAGACAAAATGAAAAATGAAGTCGAGACAATCTACAAAGAAAAAAAGAAATTAAATGATGTACACATTAGTGATTTGAAAGCAACAATATCTGATTTGAATACAAAGATGAGTTTTCTTAATCAGTTATTGAAGAGTGACAAAGCAACAGCACTGCAATCAAGTGAAACAGTAATTACAGCACTGAACGACAGAGTCAAAGAACTGCCAAAAACAAAGCCAAATGATAACAGACACATTAAATTCTTAATAAATGAACATCAAGTGTCTTCAATACAACAGTGCAATATTGGAAATGTTACACTTATAAGGTTAAAAGATTGTTTACAATTAAAAGGAATGGAATCTGTGACCCAAAGTCAAATAATTGTTGTCCAGATAATCAAAACAGATGAATGTGAAATACATGAAAATCAACTGAAGGCAACATGGACACAGCCTACAGGAGAAACCAACACTACTCAAGTTGATGTAGATGGTAATGGAGATTATTTTGTGACAGGAAAATGCACAAGTCCAGGTACCTGTAAACTAGATGTGAGTGCTGATGATGAACCAATCAAACAATCACCGATGATAATCAATGTAGAGAAGGAAGGAATAGTAAATACCATTCAAATAGATAAATGTTCTGTAGACGTAGTTAAGTGTGAAGGTGATTGCTTGTTTGTTTCTTGTGCTACAAATGAAATTCTCAAGTACAAGCAATCAGGAGAATATACAGGGAAAGTTACACTACCAGAATGTGTGAAGGTTCACAGAATGTACAAAATGAAGAACGGTGACATTGCATTCAATGATCGGGGTAATAATGAATGCATCAGAATATGTAATATGAATGGTCAGCTGATCAGATCAATTAGTAATTTCCAATTTCACCTAGGAAAAATATTTGGTATCCATGTGGATGAGGAATCAAATACTGTGTATGTAGGAAGTGAATCAAGTGTGCAGCTATTCAACATTGATAGTGGACAGAAGATCGGAAGCATAGGGACTCGCGGCAATCAAGGTGGTCGAGTCAATGGAGTTTCTGATGTTGCCCTTACTAACCAAAGAAATATATTTGTATTGGATTTTCACAACAACAGGTTACAACTATTTAACAATGAAGGACAGTTCATGAAAGTTCTTGTCAAAGAAGGTGATGAAGATGGAAAGGTGATGAAACCATGGGCAGTAGTAGTTGATGAGGATGACAACATCATTATATCAAGTAATCACAAAATACAGCTGTTCAGTAGTGATGGAAATTTCATCAAAAGAATTGATAAACCAGAAGATGGAATCAAAAAGCCTTTTGGATTGTCCATCATTTCATATTATCCACGTAGAGTTGCAGTAGTAAATAATGGTGACACAACAGTAAAAATATTTAATTATTAAGATATTGACGCCCTCAATTTTTGTTTTGTGGTCATGCAGTGAGGCAATCCCACCCCACTAAATTATGTAAAAAGTTTATTTTCATATCATGTCATTGTATTTTGAAGACGTTAAATGTAAAATTTAAAAAATACAATCATAATGTCATTGGTGCATTTTGCTTGAGTCTTTAAAGTCAGGCTCCGAAGGAAAAAAAATTTTTGATATGTTGTAGAACTGATTTTTCTAAGACAGAAAAAAGTTGTTTGACGAAAAACTGGGGAACGGTGAATGTGATACAAATTTGTTATTCTAGGGTCATGGTGCTGTCATTTTCAATATAAAGGTAAATACGCCTACAGTATGTTTATAAATAGATTTTAAACATTCTATAAATAGATTTTGAATAAATTACAACATCATCTGCTAAGCCCCGCCCCCTGGATACTGTTGCTAAGGTCCCACAAAAGTCAGTGCAATGTAATCTGTTCCCTGTTCTGATTGGTCAGTTGTTAAGTTTGACTGACACTGCTGAATGATCCACACTGTCTTCAGTTCAATTCAATTCAATTCAAATAAATTTACTTCTGAAAAACAACAAAGTACTTACAAAAGAATAATTACAGATTATTTCTGAGGAAAGGGGACCTACACGGGAAAAAAAAAAGAAAAAAAATTGATCGCCTAAAATGCCTCAGAGGCTATTTTCGGGGATCTACAACATAAAATTTTCGCTGGGACATGGGGTAGTGTTTTCTCGATCGGTCCCACTTTCGTCCCCCACCATCTTTGGATCCACCCCTAAAAGCTTTAATTTGGGGCACAAACTAAAAAATACTGTATGGTAGAAGTAAAACAGAAAGCATGGTCTTATGATGTGGTAATTGGAAAATTTAATATTGTTTTTTCTAATTATATATTATTGACAATATAAACATAAAAATCAATTTACAGGTGAGACAAGGTATAAACGTAATCGATATTCAAAACTTTTCATACTTGAAAGGTTCTTTAGATATTTTGGTATGGAATTCCAAATTGTTGGGCCTTGAAAAGTTATATCATGGCAACCAACTTCAGTAGTTGAACATTCGTAGACATTAGTTCTATTTCTAAGACTACTATTTAATACAAGTATTGGTCTGAGAAAATTAGTATTAAGAATGGCATTACTGCAGTTCATATATGTGTATTTAATTGTGATAAACATTTTATTGGTTAAGAAAAAAATTGTTTAAATAATGCATGATAACTGGCTACTATTAATAACAACTATTTAATGTTATTGTTATTATTTAAAGGGATACAATACATGTATTTAGGGAGACTATTGGAGTGGAGTTGAATAGGGTATTCGGCGATGGGCGTCACATGACTTCTTGGGTGTTGGATATAAACAGTCGAATGTCACAGCGGTGTTTTACATGGAGCTTGCTATGGCGGTTGTCTCTTGTTTATTGCTGTAGAGATCATCATAATACCCAGTAAACAATACCAAATTGATTGAAAATTAAACTTAAGAATTTTGCCTTAATGGTTTGAAAACGCTGTGAAGAATGCTGGCTGCAAACATTGAGATTTTTCGACAAATGTTAGGCCTAGGCCCCTGCACATCTACCGCATGGTTAGGTGTGCATGATGGTCTTCAACCCGCAAACTACGCTGCAATGTTAGTGCCAGCTAAGGTTTTAGAAGGATCACTTATATTTCAAAGCATACAATCCAAGGAGAAGGCTAGGATAAGTAAATAAAACACTATTTTGAACAATCGTATTGCCTTTCCTAGCCATTTACTTCTCACATTAACAGCGGGTGGTTGTTTTTGCTACCTTAACATTATCTTTTCCTATGCTATCGCACTATTTTCATGCATACTCAAGTTAGGTCATGTGATCGCTTGTATCATTGCCTAATACCAGGGTCCTGGGTTCAATGCCTGTGACGGCCAACACGTTTTCACGATGACTAAAAATAAACTCCACTCCCTTAGCCTCAAAAGGCGACTTCACTGAAAAAAGCATCAAATTATTTTCATTTAATTAGAAGGGCATAAATTAAGCAGCCGACCTTCTAGGATTCGCTGAAAGTGTCGCCCTCTATAAATATGGTTTTAAAAAAAATGGGAAAAAAAACATAAAATTATCCTTCTAATTGTTAATTTATTATAAATGCATCGTTTAAATATTGCATTATTACTAGACACTATTAATTATAAGTATTTAATGTTATTGTTAATTTATAGGGACACATGTATTTTAGGGACACTGTTGGAAACATGTATTGTCCCAGTAATAAAATTTTTGTTATGTAGTCACACAACTTGAAAACACCGATTCATAAGAATGTGTAATAAAAGAAATAATAACTTTTAATACAAAAAAATGTAGTAAATGCGGTATAATATTGCTATATACATGATTTAATTAAGCATGCATAATTTTATGTTCTTATTAATAAAAACATTTTTGAAAGTCACAGTGGGTGTCCTGCAGTGCAGACGATGCGACACTTTAGGCAATAGATCGAGCCAAGCTTTCTAGAATTTAATTGTAACTATGGCACTCTTTACCTAACTACTATTAGAAAGCAGCTGTATAACTGGTTGTTACTGACACAGGGCCCAGTTTTTTCAAGTTCAAATAAATGTATCGTTTTCCATATAACATTTAAAGGCATAAAACAAAATTTCAAAAATTGTTCGGATTATTTCTTCTTTTAACAGAAAGTGTACTAAAATGTTTTAAATTCCTTTGTGTACTATTTTCTTCAATACTGAGATTAATCTGTATAAATTTACTAATAAATCCTATGTATTTTACTTTGTAGTCTTACCTTATATTATGATAGTTTAATGATTTTAATTTTTTAAACAATTGTTTATCCATGTAGTTGACTATGTTCAAATTATAATATCTTATTACTGTATCTGTATCACTTTCTTTGAATAGTTTGATAGGATTTTTGAGCTGGAGCAGAGGTTTTCAACTGGAGGCCTGCGGGCAATCTCCGGCCCGCGAGTTTGTGCTATGCGGCTTGAGCCTAGATTTCTAACCTTAATAATTTTGTATGCTGTTTGGCCGACTAGGCCTATATACTGCCCCACAAACTGTAGCGATTTAATCAATCAAATCGGAAGAACTAACCTATCACAGCAAACGGCAAAGAAATACTGTATCACCGATGACCCATTGTGTGATATATAACATTTTGCCCTTGCATTTATACCAAACACAAGGGTAACTTTCTAAGGTGAAAATGCACTGCATGAACGTCTAGCGGCTTATTCTTTAAAAAAAAATTTAATTCGGGAAAAGGGGCAGTGACACTTCAAATTTATTCAAGGAACAGTTTTGGCCCCTTTGCAATATAGTTGAGAACCCCTGAGCGAGAGTGTTCAACAATCTTAGCCAGCTTAGATTATTGTTAAAACTGTTGCTGTTAATTTGTTCGATATTTCTCTTGTTACTTCATTGCTGTTGTGGATGTATAGGTTTGGCTTTTTAAAGAATAAATAATAAACGAAAAATTGAATGACTTTTTTTTTCAATATACTGTATTATCCCATGAAGATTTTATATTTTATCTGAATTAGTTTTGTGAGAAAATGTAACCCATGACGAGTAAAACTGGTAAGCAACCAGTGACCAGAAACAAGAAAAAAACATATTGATTTGTTTTAAAAAGATGTGCAGCACTTTATAATCAGGGGCGGATCCAGTAAGGGGCACGAGAGGCATGTTCCCCCTCCCCCAGTTTTGCTACTAAATTTTAAAAATTTCAATACAAATGAATGTGTTACTCAATTCTATTCTAAAACTGTTAACCCCACCCCCCACCCCTTTGAAAAATTCTGGATCAGCCCCTTATAATTGATGTGTGGGGAGGCACAACCAAACAACACAAATATTGCAGTACAAATAATTATAAATTTTCCTTGTGCGTGATAATACCACGCGCATCGCTGAACTTTTCACAACAACAATTAGACTGACCAGTAATGCGCAAAATCTTTGTAACAACAGGGCAGTAAAACCCTTCGACTTGATCAAAGTTATTCTATTGCTAACAAGGCACATCTAAAATAATTTACATCAAGTAAGTAAATTAACTAATAGGAAGATAGTTTTAAGTGAAAAGTCTACATGCAGTGACAATAGCAACAAACTAAAAGCCTGTAAAAAAAATGTCTGTAAAAAATCATATCATTCGTCAATTCATTCTTCATTCATCAGATAATTGTTGTTTATGTTATTTAAGAATTAACCCTTTAACTTAGATATATTGTGAAATATTAACTTAAAAAGTGAACTAATTTTGTTCCCTGTACCTGAGATGCCTAAATGTCAGTTTATGATATTTAAGTATTAACCCTTTAACTTAGATATATTGTCAATATTAACATAAAAAGTGGAATAATTATGTTTACTGTACCTGAGACAACTATATAGCGGGGAACAGGGGATGCACATGAAAGTGATCGTCTGCCATATGTATGGATTTTCCACTTGTGAGCATGATGTAGATGTTGTTTAGAAGATCTCAGTTTACGAAGTCGTTCAGAGTGGAATGAGTTTTAGTGATGTATTGAGGTGCAAGGCCATGCAGCGCTTTATATGTATTATTAAAAAGGATTTACATTGGATGCGAGATGATACAGGTAACCAATGCAGTTCTCTGAGATTTAGTGTGATGTGTTGTGAACTTGTTAAGATGTTCCATGACCTCTGTTACAGTGCCTCTTTTCACAACCTTTTAACACATCATCCACATATCTTCGCCAAATCCGTGGTTTGCATGCGATGGGATCTGCTGCAAGTGCTTTTTGTTCAAGGAATTCCCCATGGATGTTGGCTATGAATGTTGAAACTGGGCTGCCCATGTCCGTGACAAATCTTTGCTGGTAAATCCTCTAAAACTGATATATGTGGTAGTTAAAATAAATTCCAGTGGTACCATTATGTCGGAGACATTAACGAGGGTTCTGGCCTTAAAGAGTTGGATTTTGTAAAATGTTGTTTATTAAACCAAGGGTCTGGGGGATTGGAACATCAGTAAAAAGTGATGTCATATCATGCAAGATGAACATTTCGTCTTTCCAATCATCACTTCCGCCAATTTTTTGACAAACACCTACGAATTTGGTATGTGGTGTTCCGTTTTATCCAATAACGGTTACAAACTATCAGCCAATTCTTTGGATGTAACATCGTCATCTGACACACCGAATTGAGCAAGCTTCGGATGTGGAAGTGAAAACATCGCTAACAAGTTGGAATTATATTTTCACAAAGAAAGCTTTTAGATTATTATGTAATCGTAGTGTTTGTCAATAAAAATAGTAAAAAATTTATAAATAGTCTACCTTGCCTTTTCTTCTTCTCGAAATCCTAGAAATGAGTTCATGATTTTTTGCTGATGAGAGAGATATTAACAAATTATTAACCCCAAAAAAATAATGCATATTAATTTACAAAATCAGGGATGATTATTACACTAGTACATTCAATCTAACTCAATAAAATTTCTTTTAATGCTATTTATGCCTTCGTGGGCCAATAAAATTCATGCTGAACAATAGCATGTTCCACAAAAACAAAACAATATAAAATTATATTGTGTATCTGCAGGCTAATATATACTATAATAACTATGCATCACAGTGTACAGACATAATAAGGGCAGCTGTGTGGGACACCCCTTAAGGGGCAGTCCATAGATGAAAACGAGAAATTCTTCCCTCTCTGAGTCATAAGAGTTGCCAATTAGGAATTCTGCCTTGGGCAAGCACTACTAGAGCCTACTGCCACCAGGGTTACAGTTATTATTTGTATTATTTTTTTTTATTCATAGTTCAGATTAGGCCTACTGACTGTTAATAACTCTTTCATATATCTGTTTGCGCAATGAGCATCTTTTATTGTATACTAGCACATTATAGATGTACACAATTATTATTGTTATCCCTCCCCTAATGCTTACGGTCATATCCCAAGAATAAATCAAGCACAGTGAAATGTGGAAATCAATATCTTGGCCTAATTCTAGGCCAACCTTTCCATCATCCTCCCCGTGCATTTTCGTGAATTAAGTGGTAACCATAGGGTTAAAATCTAGGTTAAGTTATCCATTTTATTACTCAATGCTTGAAAAGTAACCTTTTGAAATTATTATACTACTATATAGAATTTTATACACTTTTTATGTTAAAAAAAAATAAATTTTGGGTTTTAGTTCAGGCATTGGCTGGCATATATATGGCATATTCAAAAGAGAAAAAAAAACAAACCAGTTTCTCTGCAGCTGTGTTTTCAATGAACCTTGAACCATGACCTGTATTTCCAGTGCAAATGACCTTAAACCCTAAGAAGTAGTTAATAACAAATAAGAATGTTATCTGGCCTTACAATAATAGGGAAAATGTACAGATTTCAAAAAATTAATTTAGCATAATTTTAACATAAACATTTCTTGCAATATAACTGAAATTTGAAAAAAAAACCTAAGGTGAGAATTTTTTTAACCTTGTTTAGCAAACCCCCCACCTGCCAATAATGATGATTTTGAATAAAAATAAAATTGTATTTTTGGCCCACCTCTACAAAAAAAGGGTAACAAAATAAACAATAAAAGTTTTTTTTTTAATTTTTATTACACCCGCCGCTGCCTTGAAATCTCCAAAAATAAAATATATGTATATTTCTTTCTAATTGTATAAATTTCATGCATTTAACCATCCCATATACTGCACTGTTTATATTCACTAATAAAATTTTAATTTTCATTTTTCCACCGTCATGACGTTTTTGGCAAAAACTATTTGCTATTAAATAAGAAAATATTTTTTCCCGAAAATAGGTTTGCGAAATAAGGTATAAAAAAGCTGAATTGTGTATGGAAGTGGTCCATGACTATTTAGCCACTTTGATGATGTGGTTTAGTAGCTACATGTCCCCATCATTCTACGACAGGGGCTGAAATGAACCATATCATCAGGGTAACTCATTCTTCTGAAAGATGCAAAGCAGCAATGGATTCTTAAAATGCACACAAGACAGATGTGTTACAGTGGGCCTCTATTTTAAGCCCTTATCTGAGAGGACTTATATCAACCAAACCATGGGCAAGAACCAGCTCGAACCAGCTCGTACCAGTTCAAACCAGTGCCAGCAGTAGTCAGCAGCACCCTTGCCTTACCGCATGCCCACTCGAGTTGCCTAGACCTCTTGACTCACACCCTAAACAAATTAAAACAAACTTTACACATCTACTTACACCATGGACTTCGTTCTCCATAGAAAACCGTAAAAGCATCAGTAGGATTTGCTAGCCCTAATATAAAAACAAAGTTTTTGTTACTACAGTATGTCAATAAATTAAATATTTTAATTGATATTTAACACAGTTATTCCATAAAGAACTTTTCCACAAAGCCCCACACCGTGGTCCTACACAACAACACATGCATTTGTGGTACAAATTGCATTCAAGGAAAAATCAAATTTCAAGCGCCAAAAGTACAATTCAAGCATGTCTTATTAAGCTGTCAAATTTTTAGGAACTTTTTAGTGCGAACAGTGCTACCTTACGTGCAAGGTGTTGTATACTATTGCGTTTCCCCCCCCCCCCCAACCCCCCCCCCCAAAAAAAAAGACGAATAATTTTGTTAACCTTCATTTTTGGTGTATTACAGTGTTCAATTTTGGATGATGGGTAATAGCTTACCAGGGACAAAGGTCATATGAATGGTTCTAGGAAATCTTTTTCCAGTATTCTTGAGATTCCGGATGGCTTCTAGATACCTGGAAAGAAATATCCATCACATCTTAATGGAACGTATTTAAATGATACAGCTGATCATGTGACATATGTGACCAGCCAAACCAGTCACTCGTTTTTTTTTTTTTATTAATACAGGGTTAAACAGTAAAATGAGAGCTACATGGTAAAAGAATCATTTAAATTCAACATTTCCTAAGAAGTTACAAGCATTTATACATACAGCTCTTCAAAGAACAATATTTGAGATATCAGCCTTCAAAGTTTATGATTTCGGGCATTTCTCAGGCAGAAACCATCACCAAATCATTAAAAAGTGTTGTTTTAACTGTTTTAACATTGAAAATAGGGAAAATAACAGCATAGCACGATGTATAGATATATAAAGTTTAGTTTAGTGCAATAAAATAGATTTCTGCAATTTTGACATTCCAGCATATTTTGGTCATTATCCCTGAAACACGATTTGCGACGAGTGACTGGTTTGGCTTGTTTTAGCCACATATTGGGTACAACAATGGAGAACTTACAGTCCAATCAGTGTTCAAGTGTATGAAAATGTAATGCTATGGTCGCAAAAACGACCGTCTACTGTCAATATGAGAAATAAATGAAAAGGAAAGGCAATACGATTGTTTAAAATAGTGTTTATTTACGTACTCTAGCATTCTCTGTGCTTAGTAAGTTTTGGAATTTACGTGATCCTTCGTAAACCGTAGCTAGCCTAGAAATCGAAGACTCATGTATACCTAAACCGAGGGAGGGATTTAATTGTAAATCTTGGTGGGGTCACAAAAAAGGCCCAGTGTTGCATATTGGTCTTCACTAATAATGGTTATTACTTTTTAATAGTTAAACTAATTTTTTAATAATCATTTTTTTCTCTTAGGCCAGAATAAGTTACCAAATTTGGCCAGCGGGCCGCCTATTAAAAACCAGGGCATTAGAGTGATGAGAATTAAGTGACATAAAAAACAAAGAATTGTTGAAAACGAATAAACAATACTTACTGAATTGTTACAGACTTCATATCCTGCAAGAGAGAAGATACCATACAGTAATACGAACCATAGTTAAATACATATTAGAAATCTAAAGGGGCTAATGAGTAGTTCTAAGGCATATAGGCCGTTCCATGGCAAAAAACGTAACTTAAAATTTTCACTTTTGGAGAAATATAGAGTTAAAGTTTGCATGTTCGGAACTTTGCAATACATTGTCGTACCCTTTTGAAATGTGATTATATGTGAAATCTTAATTACAACTGTTTGTTTATTGCAAAGTTATTAGCGATAATTACAGATACGTTGTTTGCCTTGGAAACATGTCAGGCTCGGTATTGATGCAAGTACGACATATTTCGGAATTTATCACGTTTGGGGCAATGATATGCATTAGCTAGCTTGTTGATACGTCGCTGGTAAGATTATTGATATAAAAACACAAATATTCCATTTGATTTTGCCTTGCCAATCTCCATTAGCTTAAGACAATTTTTGAATACTATTCCGACATTATTTTGCCTCGGGACAGCCAATATTTAATGGTAATGGGAGGATAAACATTGAGCAACTTCACAGTTGGTCACATGAATGTTGAGAATAGTCAGTGTGTGGCTCTAACCCCCGACCATGAGGAGCAGAACCAAACCACCCCTCCCGCCCCCACCCCAAAAAAAAACTCCTAAGGGTGTACTACCTGTGTACCACGTCCATATATGTTTCCATTTTCCATCTTCTTACCCTCAAAAGCATCACAAATCCAACTTTCCTGCATATACAAACATTTATGAAATTATTATAAAATTATCATATATACAAACATATATAATTCAAATTTAACTTAAAACTTAAAATCAATAAAGATATAGCTTCCCTAATAAACCTGCTTCAAGTTTGCTTTTAAAAACATGTGCTTATTTAAAAACATTAAATAATAATAATAATAATAATAATTAATAATATAAATTCAGTTTTCAGTCAGCTTTAGTACAATAAACATTACTCAAAGGGCGAGACTTTTTTATACCTTGTTTCAGCAAACTCACCAACTGCAAAATTTTATTTTTGGCAAATTAGCACACCCGCCGCCACGAAAAATGGAAATTTCAGAAAAAAATTCAAGTTTATTTATTTAAATTTTTATTACACCCTCTGCTGCCTTGAAATCACCAAAGATAAGATATGTATATTTCTTCCTAATTATATAAATATTAAGCATTTAACCATCATGTTTTACATTCACCAATAAAATTTTATTTTTATATCTCCTCCGTCTGCATGTTTTTGGCAAAACTATTTGCTAAAATAAGAAAACTAAATTTTATTTTTATTCTGCCCTCCGATTATCTATAAAAAAAAATAAGTATGCGAAACAAAGAATAAAAAAATCTCGCCTAATCAGTAAAAAAAAAAAGCAATGTCTATTGCAAACATGGTAAAATCGTTACAGTAGAACTATGAAAAAATCAATCAATCAATAAATTAAGCAATCAATCAATCATTCAACCCATGGTGGTGACTAGGGGTAACCTCCCCCACCCCACAAATTAGTTCCAATGAGAGGGTTTAAATACTAAATATGACAATTAAGTTTTAACTGAAATGGGAATTTAGTTCTGCATTCTCAATTTTCACATCCCCTCCCCCAGGCTGTTTTGCAAACCTCCCCCACCCCCCACCACCAAGCCAGAACCAGCTTGCACCCCTCCAATCAACCAGCCAATCACCTATGACTCTATATAGGCTTACTTACTGGATACACTGGGACAACGTCAGTATGTGAATTTAAAACAATGCTTTTCAGTTTAGGATCTGTTCCTTCCCATGTGATAATAACAACTTCTTTCCCAGGATGAACCTACAAGATATAAAAACAAATTTCCTGATTAATACACCCTCTGGAAATACAGTGCACTAAATATGGCCAAAACATGACAGACTTGTAAAGAGGAATCACTATCTTATTTTGGTTTAATTGAAGAATAACTTGCAGCTTGCTCAATTGCTTTAGTCAGACTTTTCTCAAGTCGTAGTTAGGCCTAGTTTATGGACGTATGGAATTAGACAAAAATACTACGGAAATTTATCATAGGGTTAGACGCCATACAGTAAATGAATCGGTCTAATGAGTCCCGAACAAATGTCTTTTCCATTAAGATCTTTCGTTACATTGTCCCAGTCCCAGACAATTCATACAATGCATGGAGATTGCTAAAGTAATTATAAATCACTATTTAAAAAGAAACATAGGCCTACTGCCTTACTTTACTTTGGGTCGCTGTCTAAAAAACATAACAACTCTCTCAATATACTGTGTTCAATGAGCGCACTGTGGTTTACGATGTGTATATTTATATTTTGTACATGTCACATGACCAGTAATAGCTGGAGTCGCCGATTCGGTCTATCATAGGTGCTATGGACTTTTTTCATTTACTACAGAAATCTGAAGACATAGTTTGGCACATAGAGAAAATTATTAGATTATCACTTCTTTAAAAAAAAAAAAAAATTGATGAGAACGAGCGGTTTCATTTTCTTTTTTTTTTTAATCGGAACAATAGAATTGTTTTTTTTTATCGATGAGGGGAGGGACTGTTTAAATTTGGCAAGAATATTGTAAATATTGTATAAAAACTGGTTCAATTTTATTGTTTTTTAAAGAGAATGTATTTCTAGTAACAAACTTGCATTATTTTATTTATTCTGTTGAAACAAATGATGCGGCAAAAAAAAAAAAATTATTTTTAGTCCTGCATCAATATTTCCCAAATTTTTGACACGGACGGGAGTGATAATCTAACAATTTTTTCTATGTTCCCCTTTTAATACGAACTTGAGAAGGCTTAGTAGACAGTAAAATATTTTTAAAATACAGATCAGTACCTCAACCACTTTGCATGGCAATTTAATTTCTCCTGCCATCTGCTGCAAGAATCTGATTGCACCATCTGGAAAATAGATTACTGACATGAAATTTAAATGAAAAATAATAGAGTAAACATATTGCACTGAATTTTGTTATTGTGGAAGCAGCAGTAAATTATATTCTTTATGGCCATCCAAATTGAACACGACAATGCAACAGAATGAGGTGTTGCTCAACAAAAAATAATTTTCTATAATTTCCAAAAACTGTCACATGACAAAAATATTGTAACGAAAACTAGGGAATAGCCTTTCTGTACTTGTAAAAATTGGATTGGAGAGGTGAATTTAGGAAGTAGGCCTAGGTCCAATGCTTAGCCTAGGCTAGGCCTACTTCTCTATACCCTGTCCTTGGCCTAGCTATATAGTTAAGTTGTATGGGTATGGATAGGTAAAAAAAGGGATTAGGTAGACTTCGGCAGCCAACAACATCGGCCGCCACCGATCGAGTGCCAAAAATTATAAAGCGCCGATAATGCTGTCTTTTTGCTTGCTTTTTATAAGGTTTATGAGAATTTCTTCACAAATAATAAAGTATATTAATGTCATTTATGATTGTGATATTGATTTTAATAATCATTCATTAGGGAGCGTCGCCAAATTATCCTACCGCGGTAAGCCTTAATCTACCGCACCGCGGTAGACACAAGGCTGTATATGCAGAAAATTTGCATATCACATTGCATACAAGTCTACCGCGGTAGATAGAAACTGCCTTAGGGCCAACTGTAGAGTGTAACCTTAGAACCAAGGACATCAACCTATCAACCTAATTCTTTAGTAAACAGATTGTGATTAAATAATTACTGAAGTGTGCTCATGACATGATATCGACATATCAAAAGTTAACCTCTTGTTTACGACAACACACGCCCGCGATTTCCTTGTGCATGAACACAACGAAAAACGCTTGCGGAGCTTTGGAGAAGTGGCGATGTATTTGTACCCTACAATTTATTGGCTATCTAAAACTATATTCCGGTGAATAAATAAGACTTTTCTCGAGCACCAAAGAGAAGGGATCATTTCGGTCGCGCCTTCTGTTTGGTCGCGCCGTACTGTTCTGCATTTCGATCGCGATAAACTGCCTCTAAGTAATGCCGATATACGCACTAGTGCTTTATGTTTGGAAAGTAATTTTTAAAGGGTTGTGTATTTTTAAAGTTTGTTTGGTGTGTGTGTTTCGGACTGGGTATTAATTAATTTATTTTGTATTTTTGTTTTTACGATGCTTGACTATCATAGGCCCAATATTCTTTGTATTTTTTTTTAGTATGATTCAGTGTTTGAAGTTTTTTACAATTGTTATTAATTAAAGTAATTTGAATATAATTTACCGTGTTCTTTTTCTTACAGATTCAGAAGTAAAAAGTCAAGTACATATTTGTATTTATCAATTTCTGAATTATTTGTAATAAAGGCCGAGGAATGTTGTTACGATTATGATTTAATTTGTTTAATCAAATATACTTTTATGTCAGAATATTAAAATATATTATTTTTACATTCCATTTAAACTATAGTATTTTACAATTCATGTATTTTTTTTTTATAAATATAATCATCAGATTGATGACTCGAAGTTAATGGTGACATGAAGTAGGTGAACGCACTTGAACACCTTCACAGCGTCTGACCTACTTCTGTCTTTGCAGACATTCCAGAAGGCGGCGTACAAAGAATATGCCTTCTCACCCTCATGAGCATCTTGGGAACCTTGGTTGTGGGAAAGTTTCTTTCCGATTTTATGGTTAGTTACTAGGCAACTAATACAGGAGGCCTCGAAGTACTGTAGTGAATTTTTCTAGAAACTTTATAAGGAAGCCCGCCCGAAGACCACTGTTTAATGGCTATTAGCATGTATTTAAAATTATATATTAAAACTGCATTTTACTGTGTATTTATAAACAACATTTTTATGAATAAAAATGGACATAAAACAAGCAAGAAAATACAAACCTTGTGCTGCTTCACCTCAAAGAGTACCATGGGAATCTAGTTTGTGGGAAATTAAATTATAGCGCAACAACAGAATAGGACTAGAAAGGGTCATTTTGTCGGGCTTATGAATATAAAAGAAGCCTGAAATGGGTCATTAAAATGTACGGTGTTTAATTATAAATTTATTGACAATTTTATGTGCAGTATCGGCAGCCCATATTCGATCTACATAATTATATTTTTCGACATCTTTCACAGTCACTATGAGGCCTATCTTTGGTGTACTTTTTCGGAGATTTTAAAGAGGTTTCCCGGTATCAACATTCCATTGAACGATCTAGATACCAAATTAAACACATGTGCTAACCACTTAAAAGTACTAAAAGTGGTACGCATTATAGTGTGCTACCTAAATCGCGTGTTACCCATTTGAAACAATGTGCTACCCATTTGAAAGTGTGCAGCCCAT
>NW_022758421.1:428068-431991 GCF_011630105.1 Anneissia japonica
TTTCATTTCTGGCCTAGGCTAGTATTTCCGAGCTACCGCGGTATTTCGCGGTAACTTTCCCAGCTGACTGAGCTGCATAGAGTAATTGGAAAAACCTTGCCTTGGGCATTGGATAATTAATACTCCATGCTCGCGGTAGCTCGCGGTAGTCAATACACGCTCCATTGAGTAAATCTTGCTATAGCTGATTACCGCAGTTAGCCTTGCTACCGCAGGAAAATCTCCTTTACCGCGGTAGGATAATTTGGCGACGCTCCCTTAGTAACTGTATTTTTAGGGTTGGGTTTTATGGTTTGTATAATGTACAAGATTAAAATATGAACGATAGACATGTAAATAGATGAAGAGCTATGTTCGAAAAACGTATTACTTCGAATAATGAAAATATTGGCAATATCGTACTGTACGCTTTAGCGTTATTATGCATTTGTGTATACATTGCCTTTGCAGCCACTCTCCTTTTATAGGTAGATAGAACGTATTAAAAACAAATTTTATACCCACAATATGTTTATTAAAATTTTTAACAATTTAGACAATAAAATTAATTCACGCAGTTCTGTATTGATGCTTTTACTTTGTCATTAATTGAAATAAACTGCTTAAAATAGGCAACAAAATACAAAGTTGCCTACTGCAAGTTGCTTGTACTGCAAGTTGCCTAGTAATAGTGAAATCAGTAAGAAACATTCCAACAAGTAGGTTCTCACAACGCTATTGGGAGAAGCAGACACAAGGTCAGTCACCTACGTAATTTGATTCTTTGTACGCCGCCAATTCAGGAATGTAGGCGTACTGGCCGCGAGATAGCCGACTGGCTTGTTCTAGCCTACAAACATGTGATATATACTTTTTTATTTGCTTTTGCTTTTAAAACTTACGAGGTTGTATGAATAAATTCTGAAGACATAACATGGATGAAGGAAGGAAACAGATGAAACATGTGCACCTATTTTTCTAGAGATTTGAATTGGTTTTTGATGTATCCCCGCAAAATATTTTAGAAGTGGCAAGTTTTTGAATTTATTAAGATTTGCAGTAAACAGGTTAAAAAAAAAAAACGTACGCTGCGCTATACTAAGGTCGCCCAAATAATATTTACATGGTAAAATACTGTACAGTCCTGGCTGATTGGACTTGGTTAGAGCATGGAGAAAAACCTCCATGGTTAGAGCAACGCGCAAATATCAGAAAGAATACGGTACTGTAGTTGATCGTGGGAATCAATATCTTGCATGGGAATGGGACGAGAGATTTTAAACACGCAATAAGAAAACAATCAAATAACATTCACATACGATATAAATGATATCAATACATACCGTATATTTCATTTGTATTTCTTTTTATCATAAATTATTCAATTTAAAAAAAAGAAAACAATTAGGCTGCTATTTAGTTGATCGCGAGAATCCACCTTGCTACAATCAAATAGCTGGTGAGGGATAATGCCCATATGGCGCACCATAAAAATGCCTCGCGGCTGAAGTTGTCGGCGGCCGAAGTAGTCTTATCCCAAAAAAAGTATATGATGGGTATGCATGGTCATAGTCGTATGGTTCTAAATAAAGCATGCACCTGGGTAGGGCCCCAGAGGGGGGCGGCGCCTACTTAACCTAGGCCTTTAGTAGGCCTTGGCCTAGCCTGGGATTGTGGGCTAGGCTAGGTAGACCCCCTCCTGAATCCTAGGCAGTTGGATGGCGTAGACCTAGGCCTACATACAGTAGGCCTAGGCCCAGGCCTACAGTACTGTTAGTTTATATAAAAACATAATCTTTACCATAATCTGGGTTTGGCTCAACAGTTTTAATACGAAGGTAGTTCCTAAAATTCGTTACAGAACTCTCCTCTGTTTTTGTTTTCTTTTTTGCGTTCTGAACTGACATTTTGTTTTAGGACGCTTTATACCTCATCTGCACTCACTCATCGCACACAACACGATCAAGCCATCATCATTCCAGGGTCGCTATACATTAATATTCATGAAGTGTGAACTATGACTTTCCGACTCAAAAAGTCCGCCCCCACCGACAAGAAATGAATGACGTCACGTTTGCCTAGCAACGTCCAAAACAACTCGAAGATGGGGTAAACATCGAACTGCTGAAGTACTTCTCTCAATCGATCGTCAACGCAGTGTGAGATCGTTTCTCCCGTCTGGAAAAACTGCATAGCTGTAGGCCTAGGCTGGTCTAGAAGTCTTTATCGATAAACTTTTAGGATCGTTTTTACACATATTGCAGCAGTTCACAATGTATAAGCTAGATCTTCCAATAGATCTGAAAGAGCAGGCCGCGACTGAGAGGCGGAGAAACCTTGAGCAACAAAGACAAAGTAGAATTTTTAATTCAAAAGTCAGAACGATTGGCGTAAGTTTGTTCGTGTTGTGTGTTTGTGTACTAGCTAGCCTAGCACTGTATGTGTAGGCCTAGGCTAGGCCTACGTAGTTTAGCTTCTCTTCTAGACTACCTAGGCCAAGTAGTGCAGAAGAGATTGTGGTTTAGGACAGATGGCCCAAAATTGTGCTGGCATATTTATTAGAAAAAAAGAGCATACCATAACCACTCTTTTTTTCCACATTTTTTCTCCCAGTTTTAAATCTTCAAAAATCTAGGGCCTAGGGCCTAGGCCTAGGCCCTTTAATTCATATCATTATCATTAACCATTCCAAAAAAAAATCTGTAATATAAATTTGTTGTTTCCCTCCAGACTTTAAAGACTGACCGACAACCTTTCTCATCCGTCATCGCATCAAAAGATGGAGGGAGGTTCATCCTTGGGTGTGGGGGAGGGAGGGTAGGGATTCCTTCCCCTGCCAGTGCCACGACTGTAATGCGCCTAGGCCTAGGCCTAACCTGTACGCGGTACTCTAACTAAAAGTGTATACATGTTTAGCCATGTTAATGAAATAATGCTCTAAATTCATTTGTTTTGTTTGTACTACTGTAGCCCCAAAATGTACTGAACATACACGTTGACTCCATAGAAAATAAAATAGTTAAATTTCAAAACTTTCACTTTTTATGTTCCAAAGGTTGATGTCCAAGCCTTGAATGAACAAGTACATGACCATAAACTACGTTCACAGAGAGAACAACAGCGACATGAAGCATTTGGTAATTATTAATGATAATATTATTATTATTTTTGAATAATTGTTTTCTATTTATTTAGGCCTATGTTTATTTGACAAATGATATATATATTTTATCATTATTGTTGATATTTGTGATATTTTTAATGTGTTCTGGGAAAAACAACTTGATAACTGATTATTTAGTGTGCTTTTTAGTTTTCCTAACTCTTGTTGTTTCCCTTTGCATCTGTTCTTGTCATTATTGTATTTTTAGGGAAATAAATCAAATGAATCTATTATTAGTAGAAGCGGTTTGGCGCAGCGTGAACGGTTTGGTTTCCCAACCTCGAGTTCGGGGTTTCAATCCCTCGCTGTGCATTTCTCTTGTGTCCTTGAGCAAGGCACTTTATCTACATTGCTTCAGTTTACCCAGTTGTATCAGTGGGTACCAGCAAATTGTTGGGAGTATTATCTTGCGGTGGGCCAGCGCCCCACCCAGTGGGGAGTATTACACTCTCATCCGCTTCACGCTACAGAAACTGGGGAAAACCGGGGGAAACTTTGGGAAACTGGGCGAAACTGGGAATAAGCTCCAGCCCTATGAGCCCTAGTTGCTCGACAAGGATTTACTTAATGCTAAGACTTATAATGATAATAATAATTATTATGACAAACCTAATAATAGGCCTAGTAAAGAATTTTATGTTGTAATAATGTTGCAGTTTGGTTTTCAAAACTTACTTGAACAAGTAATGTTTGTCATCTACATTGTTATACTATACTGTACTTTAATATATATTAATATACTACCTGTGCTAAAATAAAATTAAGTCGTTAATAAATACTA
>NW_022758421.1:433032-472658 GCF_011630105.1 Anneissia japonica
CTGGGGGGGTCAAGTGACCCATTCTCATACATGTTATAATGATTCGGTCATTAAAAATCCGAAGAGTGAAGCAATAAAACATTACTAAACAGTTAATTTGTATACAAAAAAGTATTAAATATAAATACATTTATTTTCTTAAGTAAACTGGGACATAATCCCCTACTCTTTTCCGAAGAGTGGACTGCGTTCTTTAACATGAACATGAGGCATAAACGCACACAGGACCAACGGCTTAAACGTCTCATCCGAGGACGGTGCGCTATCATATCTTTAATTCCAATTAATTATGGCGTTGGTAGGCAGACCAATTTCAATTAAGTGGTTTTTCCATTTGGAGAGAGGACTTCCAAGTCTTGCCACCCAACATTTTTAGTTCGTCTTGTTTGAATTGAGGTGTCATTGTCTTTTTATTTTACACACAGGCTGACGAACAAAGAGAAAAGGAACGCTTAAAAGCTCAACAGGAGCTTGATGACAATTTCACAGAAATTGTAAACAACGTGAACGGTGACATGTTGATGGAGAATCCCGACGTGGCGCAGAGTGCCTTCGGTCCACATCGTGTCATCACCGACAGATGGAAAGGAATGTCACCGGAGGAGCAAGAGGAGATCCGGCGTATGCAAGATTATCAGAAACAGGAAAAGAAGAGGATCCTAGAAGAGGAAGCTGAACGGAATAAGGAGTGGGACCAGCAACGGCTAACGGATGCCAGAGCTGGGATCCTGATGGACAGGGAACAAGAACGGCTGAGGAAAGCCTTAGAGAAAGGACAGGCTGAAGAAAACAGGCGGATGAGTGCAGAGCAAAAATCTCAGTAAGCCTTTTTTTTTTTTTTTTTTTTTTTTTTTTGTGGTTATCGACCAAAAAACATACAGTAAGATGGATAAATATGTAGGCAAGGCAAGCCAAACCACTCATTCCTCGCACCCAAAATAATTTTTAGTTACTAATACAGGGTTAAACAGTAAAATGAAAGTTATAAAATGGTAGAGAATCATTTAAATCCGACATTACATTATAAAGTCGTAGGAATTTAAACATACTCTGCTTGAAGTACAGTATAATTTGTGAATCAACCTTCAAAGACAAAGACAGGCAGAGACCATCACCAAAAATGTTGTTTTAACATAAAAAAAAAAAATGGGGATTTCAAAATTTTGACATTCAAACATGTTTTTGCCATTATCTTTGAAAGTCGATTTGCAAGGAGTGATTTGTTTGACTTGTCTTCAGAGAGCCTTAAATTTTAGTGAAATGAAAAAAATAGTTTTTCGCAATTTATTTACTGTTTTATTCTCTCTTCCACAGCCAAGAGTACCTAAACAACGAGGTGTTCACAAACAGACCAACCGCTCAATATTTCCAACAATTTAATACTAGTAGCCGATAGCTTAACTTTACGACATCTTGAAGGAAAATTTTGAAATTTTAATGGCCGTAAAATTAGCTGAATTACCAACATTAAATTGAAAATGAAAAATGTTTGCATAATATTCAGTTGATGTTGGTATGAATTTTACATTTGTTCTTGTACAGTGAACATAACAAGTCCAGTTTCTATCACGTTAAGAATGTTATTAATAATTTTTGCCTCGTGAATTTACTGTAAATACCTGTATTTTAGTTGATAGAAAATAAAATGTAATTACTTTGAAATAAATTGACTTTGCAGATAAGTATTTTAGCAAATGTGTATGTCATAATTCAATAAAAGTATTTACCAAAAAGTGTATGTGGCCAAGACAAGCCAAACCAGTTACTCGTCGCAAAAATTGATTTTTAGTTATTAATACACGGTTAAAAAGTAAAATGAGAGCTAACAAATGGTAAGAGAATCATTTAAATTCGACATTTCATTATGAAGATACAGGAGTTTATTAACATACAGCTCTTTTAAAGAACAATATTTGAGAAATCAGCCTTCAAAGATTGATTTTGGGCATTTTTCAGGCAAAAAACATCACCAAATCGCTAAAAATTGTTTTAATACTGAAAATGGGGAAAATAACAGCATAGAATGATATATGAATACATAAAGGTTAGTTTAGTGCAATAAACTAGATTTCCAAAATGTCAAAATTCCAGCTTGTTTTGGCCATTATCTCTGAAACAGAATTTGCGACGAGCGACTGGTTTAGCTCGTCTTTGCTACATATTTAGCTCTGTCCTGATTATCAAACTTTCACTAAAAAAAATTGTATGCCCATATATAGTCAGTATGCGCCTATACATGGTCATGTGATGCCATCATGACCATATTTAGGCATGCCAATTTTTTACGCAATATAAATGAATAACCTTTAACCTTTTTGTTTAAATAAAATTTTATAGTCTGGACAGGCCTTTCCATTATTGAATTTCAAAGAAGCTGCAATTGTGAGTCAACGTGCGTAGATTTTGTGCGGAACATATCTGGCAAAGACAAGCAAAACCAGTCACTCGTCGCAAATCGTGTTTCAGAGATAATGGCCAAAATATGCTGAAATGTCAAAATTTTTTTAATCTGTTATATTGCACTAAACTGAGCTTTATATATCTATACATCATATATTACGCTGTTATTTTCCACATTTTCAATGTTAAAACAAATTTTTTAACAATTTGGGTGTTGGTTTCTGCCTGAGAAATGCCCAAAATCATAAACGTTGAAGGCTGATTTTTCAAAAAATTGTTCTTTAAACAGCTGCATGTTTTTTTACCTTGAATCTTGAAAATGTCGGGTTTAACTGATTCTTTTACCTTATAGCTCTCATTTAACTGTTTAACCCTGTATTAATAACTAACAATTTTTTTTTTCCGATGAGTGACTGGTTTGGCTTGTCTTTGCCACATAAAGTGTGTGTCCAAATTCTGGAGAAGATGTAGGATTTGGCAGTAGGGGTTGCGTGGGAGTCCACACCATCTCAGCCCCAACCATGGTTGGGGCTGAGGTGCGAAAATTCTGATAATATGGACCTCTAGCTACCCAAAAGTTGTACTCTCAACCTTGGACTTGCCACAAGTCTCATATTTTTTATTATTTTTCTCATTCTGGACAGCGCCACCAATGAGACGCCAATTAAATTAGGTATGGCGCGCACTAAGTGCAATAAAGTGTGAGTAACCTAAAATTAGGGCCTGGAACCCAGGCTATCTCAACCTTAAAATCTTACCGGTAATTCATATCAACAATACAACAGTTATTTTACAATTTAGGGGTGGGAAGTGTGTGATTGTACTGTCTGCATCTGCCCCAGATATTTTATGCATGGCAGTCTAAATTGTGTATGGATTGGTATGTTGGAGTGTGGAGGCAGATGTTAATGTTTGTATTTTGTAAACTACTAAAGGCAAATTCAAGATGTACCAGCTAGCCTGGGCCCGATAAAATTTAAACTAAAATGGGAAAAAACAAAGAGAAAATTACATTAAAAATTTAAGTTTGAAAGTGCCATTTCTGGCCATCTAGAGGTGCATAATAGATATAAAATGTTGTACCTCAGGTCACAACATGGTGGGGCTGTAGTAGTCAGCTGGATCCTCTCAAAGTCGCCTCTATTTCAAATTCCTGGAGCCAGCACTCAGTACATATTACAGAAATGTTCACTATGCGCAACATCAACTACAGCACTATGTAGTTTTCCGATATCATTTTTGTTTACATCAGTACATGAAAAATCTTTTTACAAAACAATATCTGAATTCTTCACTTGAATTTTACTTCAACTTTTTGTGAGTCTGGTTCTGCAGACTCATCTTATGTGTTGGATTATACTTGTTTCAAGCCATGGCACCTATGGAATCGAAATACTATGGGTGGTTTAGAGTTGGCTAATACTAGCAGGCTTTTGGTTAAGCGAGCCAGACACAAGTCTGTCAGCCAAATATCGATGGTAGTTAATCCGTTTCGAGCACCTCCATTAAATCGCTAGCAGTAGTAGGTACCCGGGTTACAAGACATTGTATTTAGCTAACTTTATTAATTATAAAGGAAGATTAAATGTTATAAACAAAAACTTCATTCAATATTATTAATGTTTATTTCATATACACTATGATGCAAAATACAGAGTACAATTAATACAAAACAGTGAACATATAATAGATTCCACTTTTTATCTCACGGATATGGAAAACATGTTTCAGTGGCAGATTCAGGGGCAGGGGAGAGAAAGCTGGTCCGTCCTCCCTACCCATAATTTTATTAAAAATTGAAAAAATATGATGAAAAGAACAATGCATTAAGGTCTCTTTTACTTCAGTAATATTTCACTATTTTAATTGTCTGGCTATCTCATGTTTCATATGTTTTGTTGTTAAACAAAAATAATTAAATTGAATTGAATTTTCCATCTGAGAATGCCATTTCCAGCCATCTAGAAGGCGTGGACCCTCCATCTATCAAACTGACTCTCTGGGCGGGCCCCCTCTATTTCGAATTCCTGGATCCGCCACTGTGTTTTAATAAACTCCAGTTCTAAAAACCTTTATCATAATAATATATGTTGTTATACTTTTACAGTGGTATTAAATATAAATGATAATGTAATTAATATAACACAAACTACAAATATATTTTGATATACAATTGAAAATCACAAAAAGTAAATTGATACATTAGTTACGTAAATAATTTGTTTTGTTTTGTTCTATAAAACGAGAAAAAATTTATTACCACAAGTATTATTCTTATTTTTTTGTGTCTGTTTGTGGATACGCAGTCCGCACCGTAGATGTACAATTATCCCCCAGTCTCCCCCCGAGTCGCATGATTCTCCCGGAAAATTCCAGATTTTAGCACTCCCGCAAATTACTAAACCTAACTAAAACACTTTACTGAAAATTTAGAATGTTTTTATTTACTACTGTATTATAATATTACTATAGTTTAGCTGGTCATCAATATTTTATGCGCGGCAAAATACAATTACCGTAAAACCTTGAATAGAAGCCCTTATCTGTTCTTTTTTTTTGCAAACTTTGGATGGGTTTCTTTTCAAGGGCTACTTTTACAAACTAAGAGGAGGGGGGCCTTCAATTTCAGATGGGCTTCTTCTCGAGATTAAGCCCATTTGGCTTCTATTTGAGGTTTTATGGTATGTCTATAGTTATATAGAACCAGATGTGCTTCCAATTATTCATTGAATGACTAAACATCGATATGATGACTGGTAACCCCCTGGTCTCCCCTCCCCTCCCCTTCCAGCTGCTAAATCTCATGATCAACTTGATCTCAAGACCATCATGATCTCAAAACTGGCTTTTAACACTGTCCTTTTTGACACCACCCCCATGGTGGCCACTTTTTAAAATCTGAAACAAACAGCAAGCCCCCTCCCCCACACACCCCATAAAAACACATAATTGTTCATTGCACTGATTTTATTTACATAGAACTCTTTATTATAGACACCTACAATTCGACACCAGTGTCGTAGTACCCATGTGCTCTCCCTGGCTACAACCAGGGGCCTTGAGAGGTTCATCAACATTTTTTTTCACCACAAATCAGCATAGCAGCAGTGCATATTTGAGGAGCAAATTGTGTACAAAAACATGAAAAATAAGTTTATGTTACACCAGGGTTCTATTAGACACAACTCCTTATGTTTATTAGAGCACTAATAAGCCTTAGCCAGAGCGCCTTACACCTCTTTGGGCATTTTTAAAAACGGGTAATTTCCTTCTGAACACGTTATTAATGAAAAGTGCAACTAATATAAACACGGTAACGCGAGCATTGGTAGGTGAGTGGAGCATATAATGACGATTACCTACGGAAGTTGAAGTTCACCTTACCTCACCTGTGAGCTACAGCGCATGCTGCGAAAGATCTGATCACACCGTAACAGTATTAAAAAAATTATGGTAAAGCCTAAAGCATGTCATCCTTTTGGTTACGTTTTTTTTTTCTTCGGCCCGACTAATTTCCCGCGAACAAACGATCGAACCAATGAAGAGGTCAATTTGGGTCACCGACGGGTCATGACTAACACATATTGCCCTACAGCTAAAAAGTGTACCACAAAACAGGTGTTTTCTGAATGCAATTCTAACCATGTTTTTGTTTTCGGCCCGTTTCTGCTGTGGAAAAAACACATGTTTTTTATTAACCGTTTAAAAAAATAACTGTTTCTTTGCTCAACAGAAAAAGGCCCTTTGTTACGCAACTCTTTCACACACCCTAACTGATGATACTGTCTGTTACAAAGATAGTACTGTTAATGCAACACCTACCCAACTCTACCAGTAGTTGTTTAAAAAAAAAAAACTTTTTAATAGTAAATATATCTAAAATTCTATACAAGGAATATCATACATTGGTAGTCTTCTTTACAAACACATAAACACATTTAATTAAGTACATAATTTTACCAGTTCTACCGGATAGTATATAACCAGTGGCGTATCAAGGGGGTGCGTGGGGTTCCCCCAAAAAAGCTTGCACCAATTCCCACCCCCCAACCACTGGGAATATTCAAAGGAAAAACATTACACTCAAGTAGGTTAGAATTATCTTATTCTGCACACTAGTTCCCATTCACATAACATCAACTTCACAAGCTGCTTCAGCCCACACTTTGAGGTTCCTAGATACACCTCGATCAGTATCACAATACACTTGATGAGTATTATAATATTGTATTTATACAAATTTATATAAAGGCTGACATACCTGTAACCATTTGTGCTGCAACATAAACAGAACTTTGATTTTGTTCTTAATTTTTGAATAATAATCAAATTCTTAAAAAGGTATTTACCAACAATATATTTCACATCATTTCTATAACAAATAATAATTATAAATATAAAATAAAAACAACTGTCATGAAATATATTTTATGGAAACAAGACTGTCTAGTCAAGAGCAGCCAGAATCTAATATACTCAGTGACTAAATTTATTATTTTTATATATTAAATAATGCAATATTAATTTAGTATGGTTACTGATATACTGTATATGGGAACAAAGAAAGAATTAACAGGTTCCGCTATCAAAATGTTTTATTTTTCGAAAATAAAACAAAGAGTTGTGTTCACACATTAATTTGTATCTATAAATTACAAATGATACAAAAGATATGTAAGGTGGATCAAGGTTTAAAAAAATATATAGGTTATTTTAGAATCATTATGTAAAAAACAATCAAGGAAAGAAAAGGTTAAATAGGTCAGTTAAGAAATAAAAGTATAAAATATTGCACATTATGGCATTAAAACCTTCAATGATGAACCACCATTGTTAATTAACACATTTGAAAGAGGAGGTTCTGCGATCTGGGTCAAGTGTTTTGGAAAAAAAGAAAATAGAATTTACCGTAACTGTAAAATGGGGATTCACTCAAAAAAAGGGGAAATTGGGCAGACCGTTAAAGCTGCACCACTCTCCTACGTTACTGAAATCTAAAAATAGTATGTAAATTGTTATTACTGGATATCATATGTTATTTATATTAACACTTGTTAAATTAATATGGTTTATTAAAATGTATATGTTTACGATTGCAGCCTACTGTTTTTCCGTATTATCTTCTGATGTATCCTCACCTCACCATGTCTGTCTTTGTCATCCACAGAATCCGACGCTATTTCCACTGTCGATTTTTCATTTGAGAGTGAGTTATGATGTTCTTCTAAAACTGGTGAGTTCAGTTGTCTTTCTGCAGCTGTTGAGTTTTATTGTTTCTCTAGAACTGGTGAGATTTGACATTCATCTGCGGTTAGTGAGTTCTGATGTTTTTGTAGAATGGGGAGTTCTGTAGTTTCTCTGCAGCTGGTGAGTTCCGATGTTCCTCTGCATCTGGTGAGTTTTGACGTTCCTTTGCAGCTGGTGAGTTTTGATGATCCTCTTTAACTGCTGAGGTCCGATACTTCTTTGCAGCTATTGATTTATGATGATGCAATGTTGAGTTCTGAAGTTCTGCCACAGAGGATTTTACGGTTTTCCTCTAAAGCTGGTGATTCCTTGTGTTCTTTTATAGTTCTGTTCTTTGTGTAGTTCTGTATTCACCTGATGCTTTTAAATTATGTTGTTCTGGGTCTGGAATTATAAGATCATGTTTTTGTTCGACTGGTGATTCTTGACTGTCACCTGTGACTGCAGTTGTTCCGATATTCTCAGCAGCACACTCGGCTGTTGGAGAAGCTTTTGAAGGTGGTTTTTGTGGAGCTCGAGAGCCACGAAAGAAACGGGAAAACAGACCTGGTCTAGGTTCTTCTGCTACTGGATCAGTTGCCTTTGAAGTTCCTACTGCACGAAGTAAGCTCTCTAAAGAGAAAGAAAAAATCTTAGTATTGGCATTACAAGGCTTTTATTATTATTTATTACTGCTTTTGAACTTAATATCAACATAACTTGACTTCTCTTATATACTGTATACAAAAATGAAAAATAATGATAAAGAGTCCAGTTCAGACAAAAAGCATTTTCTAATATTAAAGATCTTAAAAACATATCTTTCCAAAAATCACAATCTTTATCTTTATATCTTAGTTTTGTTAAATCGTCCAAAGATTGTAATTTGAGATTTCTTAGTTGCATATCTTTCTGTAAACTAGGTAACAGACTAATTTGATGCTTGCCAACTCTACCACGTTTAGCTGCCATTGGTTGTACAGCATGCTAGGGCAAGAGCTTTCAACAGTCTGAAAAATAAAGCCCAGACAAACTGCTTGCAACATGATTACCTATGGATATAAGATGTACAAAATACAACAACCTCTGCTTTATACCATCATTATAGGTCGGATGCAAATAAAAATAAAAGGTTATGTTTTACCTAAATAATAAACAAAACAAAATACAGGGTCTCCCTCTGATAGACACATTCCTCGAGGTTTATTTACAGCCCGTCATGTGACATAAAGTGGCTATTACTATGGAGAATTTACAGTGCGATCAGTGTTAAAGTATTAGAAAGGGTAATGCTTTGGTTGCGAAAACAACCGCCCACCATTAACGCGAGAAGTAACTGGCATGGAAAGGCACTGTGATTGTTCAAAATAGTGTTTATATACTTATTCTAGAGTTCAATGTACTTTGTATGCTTTGGAATTTATTTGACCCTTCGTAAACCTTAGCTAGCCTAGTATTTGTAGCGTGTCAAAATCACAGTTCGTGAATCGAAGTATCTCGTGGACACCTAAACAGACCGTAGATAGGCAGGGGCCTAGGCCTTTCTCAAAAAAAATCTCAATGTTTGTGGGTCATATCTTTTGGAGCATTAGCAAACTATTATGGCAAATCTCTCAATTTTAATTTCCAATCAATTTGGTATAGTTACTGGCATTCCAACCAAAACATTATTCAACATCAAATTATGAGCTTTACAGCGGGAACGCTCTGAAGGAGCCACGTGTTTTCCTATTATTGAGCGTTACTCGCACTGCCTGATTACAATTGATACCCAATACGTCACATGACTAACCTAGGGAAATGTGTCTCTTACGGAACATTTTTAGGACTGGGGTTCCCATGGTCTTTAGCAACTTTGGTCTCTAATTAAAATAATAAAGATAAAATATAAATAAATATAAACATATTTTAATTTGGGATCACAGAAGTCGTCGTCTTTAAATGGAGGTGGTCTTTAATTGGAGGGGTCCTTAATTACAGGGAGACCTGTAAAAATATAAATGCTTTATCATTCGCATTACCTTGGTTTTGTGTTGCTGCATCACAGTTAATGAGTTGTTTATTTCGCAAATTGAGTATCGACATTGCAATGATTTCGGCATTATTCCGTTGATATCCTCCTGATGTTACCATGACAATGGGGATTTTCCGACTCTTGGCTGCCTGGAATACATACTCATCGCGTTCAACAATACCCTACAGAAACAAAGAAAGTCAAAGGTAGCGAATGTTATACTAATCTATAAACGATTTAATTTTAATGAATATCAATTATAAAACGCTTTTAATTGGAAATAAATCTGGAATAGAAGTAGAAACTTGGTTTAGAACATGACTTCTAATCGCAATGTTCTAAGTTCAAATCCCACAGAAATTCTCATGGATTTATATTGGATTTCTTGGTGTTAAAAACTCAAAAAGGATAAGACACTAGTTGGTCCTTCTGGTGGCAAATTGGACATTTCACAAGAAAAATAAATCCTGTGCTGTCTGCATTCCTTAAAGTGTACGTGGGTAATTACAGCACATGTCTAAATATGGCCGTGATGACATAACATCATGACACAATATTGTTTGAAGGTTTGCATGGCGAAGTAATAATAATAAATTGTATGCTTGTGATACACCGCGGTATATAGTTCTGAAAATGAAAAGAACTGCTGTTTTGTTGCGGATGTCTCAACATTTCAATTGAGTTGCTTCAATCAGCATCAAGGAGAATAATATCTGCAGAGAGTCCAAACAGGGAAATATTTATATGACTGGGGAGGTGAGAACTTGCTGCTGATTGGTGGAAAACTAAACAATAGCTGACATAATGACATACATCTTGACCATATGGCCAACAACAGTTTTTTGTCAAATAATATTTGATATAGATGCTGGAAAGAACTTAGAGGGGAGGGGGTATATTTTGTATTTTGCAGTGTTAAATATTAAATGACTTACCCTTGGTGTTATGGAAAGTGCCCCTAGATTATCACCCCTCAGTACATCCGTACCTGCATTGTAAACAATAACATCAGGCGTGAACTCCTTAAGTGCAGCTTCTAAGTTCCTACATAAAAAACAAAGACAAAAAAAAAATTGATTTTAATTGGGTGTACTACATTTTGGCTAAATTACATACGTTTGTAGATACTCGAAGTTAAGCAGACAAATTTGTATAAATCTTCATAAATCTTATTACAATAGAACTCTTTTGGAACCAAAAAAATGTCCCCTTAATAAGGGTGTTCCCTGAATAGGGTTACCCCTAAAAAAAGTCGCTATTATTATTACCACCCCTATTCAGGGGACACTAACCAAAATCATAAAATTGTCCCCTAAATAGGTTTTTTGCTATGTTTTCGTTTTATGACATTTATAATTTTGTCATGGTATTTCATGGGTGTTTGACCAGACAACAGCTGTATATATTTTTATATCCGTCAAAGTAAACATTGACTTCAACAAAATATATGATATGTTAATATTAGATTTTCTTTTAAAATCGATTGTGAACAATAATTTTATTGATATGCTCATACTGAATTAAATACATCCATTATTCTAAGCCAACGTTATTGTTGAGTCCAGGTTAAAATTAAAGTTTTCGTCACTATTGTAAGTCATTTGTTGTATTACTATTTTTTTACTCAAAGAAGTCAAAGCAGATGTTTGCGTGAAAACAATATAGTTGATGAAGCAGACTTATTCTGTATTGATTCTGAATTCCTTAAAGTCCAATTAAAATGGTAAATTCTAGTTACTTTCAAAATGTTATAAAACAATAAAGAATTATATAATAAACAAATCTGTGACTTTCCTTTTATTTTTAGATAACGCATTTTTCTGAAAAACAAGTTTTAAATCACCTATTTTTATGGATTCTGTTGTCCTAAGCCCCGCCTTCTGAATTTGACCCACATTTTACCTTTTTTAATTAAATCATATTGCTTCGCTCAGCCTTTGCGGATATAAAATATAATTAGACCAGTGCCAGGGCTGTAGTTTATTATGTTAGTAAAAGATTGTATTGTCCCATGCTAAATACCAAAAAAATCATTAAAATATTTTTTGAAATTAACTTGCCCATTTTGAAGTAAAACTTGAACATAGAAATTAGTGTATTTAAAAAATGTCTACCCATCAGTTTACAGCGAAAAATGATAGAAACACTACCAGTCACTGGAAGTGTTTTATTATTTTTATTATAATTTTTTGGTTTAAAAATCAAGGTACACATTTTTTAATAATTTGTAATAAGTTAATAATCTGTATGCTATTGCAATATGAACAAGTTTATTTCAAAAATTATATTTTTATGATTTTTTTTTACATTAGCAAGGGACAATACATCTTTAATATAAATTACAATGTGTAACTAATACTGCACAGGTGCAGATCTAGGGAAAAAAATAGATAGGTAGGGCCATGTGACTATCCTATGTAGAGTACGTGTGTATGTGTTTACAAAAAAATCGTAATTGTATTTTGGTATGGTACAACACATTTTTATATTATTAATTACAGACTCAATTTTATATTTATGTCAGTCAGTATGTAATACTTGGCATTTAAAAGTAGATTTATTAGGTCAATTTACCCACAGGATTAATACCATCTTTATTTAAACAACTGATAAAATATGGATGCCTATCCCAGGTGATGTATTCATTACTTGAGTGATGACAATGACATAGTGACAATGATGACACCTACTCAAAGTACACTACCGGTGCACAAGGAAGTTTTATCTAGCTTAATATCAGTTCATAACAGATCAAAACAATTTAACACAAATTCGAAGATATAGTCAGTGGCGTATTTATAGGCAGTGCAGTCAGTCAGTGCAAAGCACAAGGGCCATTGGGTTCAGTAGACGCAAAGATCTAAAAATATAACTTTAAAAATTCCTACTTAAAACTTTCCCTTTAATAATAGGCTTGTTAGGTTTTAGAGGCCATAACCATATTCATAACAATTTACCTATTAAATGTCCCCAAACACTGCAATTAGGATGACTTTAAAAAAAAAATTTAAAAAAAAAATGCCTTCAACAGCTTCGGTACGATGCACAAAACTACTTTTTGAAAACATATTTCTAAAGCAATTGAAATATTGGCACGCACATTTTTGTTTGATTGGCCTATTTTTAGGTTGGTTCAACTATAATTGACATATTTTTTTTTTTATCACGTCAGGTCGTCATACTTCATGAGCATGTTATACTTGACTGAAATCATATCACTTATTGTTCTACTGTTTTCAATATTATTATATTGTTTGAGTGACAGCCGGAGTTATCGATTGTTGTAAACAGTCTTTAAATTGTGAATTTTACAGTTAGAAATATTTCATTTACTTTCTACAAAACAAATTGATATTTCCTCCTTGGTTTTGAGTATAAAAATTACAACCTTATATCAAAATATACAAATGCTGTCAAAACCGTACAATGAAGTTAAAATGGTCATTATTTCCTTCATTGTATGAAAACGTTTGAATCTTCAATCTTGAAAAATAAAAAGGATAAGCATGTTTGCTGCCCTCAATGTTGATGCCTGTCATTCAACAAGCCGAGATTATGTTTGAGCCGATAATATACAACATCCGGCAACAAAGATAATTATTACAAAACGTTCTCAAATGTCAAAAACATGGAACATCCCAAACAAACAGCGATTCCGTGACCGCTTGCACGAACTATAATGCATGGTGAGTCATCATGTTTGAATGAAAGATGAATAATCATGAATAATTCATGAGCAGTGGGAGGAATGAAATCATAGCTAAAATAAGCACCTGTGTAGGAGTTTGAATGACTAACATTTCAAAGCACAGACATAAGATTTTAAAGATCTTCCATATAAATTCAAAAATGTCATAAAAGTATTTAATGGCAGAAAATGGGTTTAAAATAGAAAAATCGTTAAAGAAAAACAGCAAAACAGGATTTATAGCAAATTCTTTATTTTTAGGAAATTAACATGTTGTACATATTTAATACCAATGTTTCCAATCAGGTACTATTCTACATTTATAGTTGTTGTTCTTGAGAAAGAATTTTGTTGCAGATTATTTTTAAGTAATTGTAAAAAAATAAACAACCACTTCTGGATCTCAGGGATAAAGTTAATGTTGGTTTTCGTAGGCCTACTTTTCTCTTAAACCACTCAATACTTGTTTTTTAAATATCTAAGTCATGCCTATGTTCCTACACCAAATCTTAATACTGACATTTTATACAAAATGTTTAGTCATCAATTTGACACGAATTTCTAAGTAACCTACATGTAAAGAATAGTAGTGTGTGTAGAAAATTAATACAAATAATCTAAAAATCATATGTATATTTATATTGTATATGTTTGTGTATTTTATATTTTTCACATTGTAATGTAACTTTTCCACGTCCGAGAATTTTATACAAAATGTTTAGTCATCAATTTGCCACTAATTTCTAAGCAACCTACATGTAAACAATAGAAGTGTGTGGAGAAAGTTAATAAAAATTCTAAAAATCATATGTATACTTATATCTATGTGTTTATGAATTTTATTTTAGAACGGTGTAATGTAACTTTCCAACCTAGAATAAAATAAATCTTGAGGAAGAAAGCAAATGACTTACAAAGATGTATTGTCCCAGGCAAAATACCAAAAAAGTAATAAAAATCATTTTTGAAATTAACTTGACGATTTTGAAGTAACATAAAAATTATCATCTTGAACATAGAAATTAGTGTATATAAAAATTTTCACTGGAAGTATTTTACTATATTTATTATAATTATCCGGCTTAAAAATCAAGGTACATATATTTTTTTAACTTCAATAATTTCTACGATCAAGTGAAGTGAATGTATGTTACTACAAAATGAGCAAAGTTAATTTCAAAAATTATTTTTTATGATTTTTCATCATTTTAAAGGGACAATAATTCTTTAACCTGTCTGGATTAATCAAATTTTCTTTGACAAACAACTGTCCTATTTTAGTCATGATGTGCCTGTATTTGTTCATGATATGACATCATCATTACCATATTTAGGCATGACACAGGTTTTTGTCAAATAAAATTTGATAGTGTGAACTTGGCTTTAATTATAGAGGTCATACTGAAGGTCATACCTGATTATGGATTTTAAATATGTATTATACGGTAATATCAAACAAATAATTGATAAGGAGAGCACTAATAATTGATGGGAAAATGGAAGAGAGAAAGGAAGACAGAGGAAGAGGTGGAGAGATGGTGTAGCAAAGTGAGAAGCAGGCAAATTAGGAGGCAGTTTTGTTCTGTAGTGGATGAACAATAGTTGATTATGATGACAATAAGAATTTCTAAAAATATGAATAGAATAAAATGGGAAACTTATCTTAATATTCTCGTTTTGTATTAATGAATATGTATGTACAGTATGTATACATGATACTGTACATGATAATTTTATTGTCTGAATAAAACGAAATTCCCCACCACTATAAATACAAAGCATAAAAACAGTCTATAAAACAAAACTATGATAATAATAATAATATAAATAATAATAATAATAATAATAATAATAATAATAATAATAATAATATGTTAGTAATACAGTATTACACATTAAATAATTATACAAAATTTAGTTTACCTGCTAACTTGGTCAAGGTAGAATGGGTCTTCAAGATACATCTCCAATTCTACTTTACGATGAATAGCTCCTGAAAATTAAGAAACGACAGAGTGGTAAGGTGCCTTGACTCTAGAATAGGTCATGGGTTCGAATCTAAGAATAACCACATAGTGGTCTCCATGGACAGCAACAGTAAGTACTCTCCCCACTTTTAGGCTAGAACGATGCTTTATACAAGTCTGTTATTAAGGCCTAGAGAGTGGACGTTTTTTTTGGTTGAGAGGAAAAATCCTGCAGTGACAGGAATTGAACCAAGGATCCTGGGATTAGTCGGCAAGCACCTTTACCACTAAACTATTCAACTCAGATATTAGTCTTTTTTGAAATTTATTGATGCATAATTTTTGTAGAAATGCGCGTTTTAATTTTCATTTTCTATAGGAACAATTTCATATTCTTATCTCTTGCAGTGGTTATGACAGTAGTTGATCAGGAAGTCAGATCTGGAATATTACTAAATCATAAATATTCATAAACCTACATTTAGTAAATCAGAAATATTCATAAAATTAGGTTTAGTATTTATAAATCATGAATATTTATAAGCCTATGTTTAGTAAATCATAAGTATTCATAAACCTACGTTTAGTAATTCATAAATATTCAAAAAAATTATGTTTAGTATTTATAAAGCATGAATATTCATAAGCCTGTTTAGTAAATCACTCCTAAGCCTATGTTTAGTAAATCATAAATATTCATAAACCTACGTTTAGCGAACCCATCATGAGGATATATATGGCGGTTATAGGCATCCATGATGTACACTCGGTCGTCCCCCATAAAATCCCGCTCGTGTCCGTTACCCTGGTGTGCATCTAGGTCTACTATCATTGCTTTGCTAACACCTTCCATCCTTTGCAGTAAAAACTATCAAAAAAAGAAAAAAATTATTTATTTATGTGAAAATAAATCTTCAAAAACCATTCTTGCAATCACTGTATTTATATGCTTTTACTAAACAATCACAGGTGTAACTCTTTAGGTTTAAATGAATAAAAACAATTCCCACAAGAGAGAGTAAAAAAAATTGCCTCCAACCCATATTACGATATTATTTTATAAGACCAACCAATGGCGTATATCCAATCAATCTGGTAATAACATAAAAAGCACCTTTTGCAGATATGAAGCGATGCACCCCACATACTTAAGCACCTCACAACCCACAGACATATTGAGGGTGTGCATGTTCCCACTCCAAAAAAAAAAAAAAACTTGCAACCCATAAATTAAGAAATTTACATGTTACCTTGATGGTTAGTGTAATATCTGCATAGGCACAGAAGCCTCCCCCACGGTCCCCTGAGCTATGATGGAAGCCTCCTCCTACATTGATTGCCCATCCGCGTTCCATAGCTAGTTTACCAGCCTACAAAAAAAAATAATCCCATTATAAATTATTAAGTGCACTTACATTGAGTCATTAGTGCATCAAGAGAATTGCGTTCGGACCTAGAGGGCATTTGAGAGCTGTCATGACAAAATGAGTCTTGCGATACAAGACATGAAAAATTAATTAAACAGCTCACTATACAAGCTTTATTTTGGTCTATGAATCATATTCTTAGGTTGGGTAAAACTGGAGTAATATCATTTTTAAGATTAGATGTCTAGAAACATACTTTAAGAGAAAATCGCCTTTTAAAGATAAACAACTGATAAATGTTGTGTTGGTTTTGCTATCAATTCTGAAAAGGAGCTTTAGAAAATGTGCCTCAAAACATGTTTATCTTCAAGGTAACTTAATTCATAACTTTTGCTACTATGAAATATATATACTGTTATATATATATATACTTTTTATCAGAAAAATTTGAAAAAATTTTTTTGTCAAAATATCACTTCAGATACATTTTCGTGTATACATTAAAATAACATAAGACTCATTTGTCACATCATCTCAAGTTTAGTCAATTTTCTCATGCACTATTAATATCTCCTTTGGGTCTCTGTTTCTTGAATTTCTTCCAAATCTCAAAGGATTTTTTCTAGTTTAACATAAAAAATCTTACCAAAATGGTACCACCAGTCTGTAGACGACAAGGACGCAACACCTTTCTTTGTACAAGAAAATTAGGTAGCATAGCAACGGGTGGAACCTCTGTAATACTGGCTACATTGACACTCCACTAAAGTCAAAAAGAAAAAAAATACGCTATGTTGAATGACTTCTAGCATAGAAAACAATGATGACGATGATGATGAACTCTTAAAGTCAGGCTCCCGAGGAAAAAAATGTTTTGATATGTTGTAGAACTGATTTTTCTAAGACAGAAAAAAGTTGTTTGACGAAAAACTGGGGAACGGTGAATGAGATACAGATTTTTTTATATTTAAAAACTGGGGGAAAAAGGGGCGTAACTGCCCATTTTTACACCTTATTCCCCCACTTTTTAAATATTAAAAAATCTGTATCTCATTCACCGTTCCCCAGTTTTTCGTCAAACAACTTTTTTCTGTCTTAGAAAAATCAGTTCTACAACATATCAAAACATTTTTTTCCTCCGGAGTCTGACTTTAGCACTATGCTCAGACACGAGTTATGCTGGCGTAACGTTAATCGAGTGGTTTTAACTTGTACGCTGCATAGCGAACGCGAGTATTAACGCGCAATCACTGGCATAGTAGCATACTGTACGCCACTGAGTTACGACAGTAATGCATCCATGACTTTGAACTCGGCAAGAATTTGACCAATCACAATATCCTAGATGCAAACAGGAAATAAAATGTGCAAATACGAAAACAAATATTACATTTAATCGCCCAGTCTGGATATCTCGCTAGTTACACCGTGGATTAACGTATACCTGGTATTAGATACGCCTGGCATATCTCTTAAGTTTGAACTTAGTCTAATTTACAGCATATGAGAAAATATGTATAATATAAACATTGAAATGCAATGGTACAAACATAGATGATACATATACAGGTATTGTCATGTTATTAATAAACATTCTACTTCAGGTGATTAAAGGAACATCTACTGTAAATACAAAAGTCAAGGTTAAACATTTCGAAATAATTAACATCATAAAAAGATTCCAAAATTTGAAGGTAATATGGTATTATTACAGTATATTGTGTATTATCAATTGCTGTTTGATCTCTAGGCGCATTACATAATTACGTCGGCCATTGCAGCAACCGCAATAGAGCACATACACAGCTGTCGAGGGAAATGTAAATGTAGTATAGTATTCATTAATGAATGAAGGGGAATGAGCTGTTAAGAGCCCATCGTAGTATTCCAATATTTTATTAGCTAGCAAATGAAATTTAAGCCTATCAGGTACATGCTTATATATTGGCTGTATTCGACAGGTTTGTTTAGTTGACAACGATATTTCGTTGAGTATTATTTTCATTTGGCTCGTTCGTAACAAAGTTAATTGAAAATGAAAATTAACGTAAACCATAGTGCATTTTTGCAATAAATTATTCATGTGACCAAAACAAACATGGCCAATTGGTCAGTTTAACAAAAACATTTGCGTTTTATATAATTTAGATTAAATTTCAAAAAATAATTATTATTTACCCACAAAAAAATAATTGTAGACTAAACAGAATTCAAAAACTGCATGAAAACACTTTTATACGAAAAATCCATACTGTCACAAGCTGAAGCAACCTTGATTACATTAGCATGTATCACAGTAACTACACAGACATAATATTTTGCCGCGTATTTACCAGTTTTTATTCGTCTGGTCATTTTCTAAGTAGGATTTTACCAATGAGCAGGCAGGCGTGGTTTAACGAGAAACCTGTCGAATACGGCCGTTCTCTTGATAGCGTGGGGAGAGCATGATTTGCAAAAGGACACAAGCAAATACAAAGGGAGCCACCAGTGTTGAAACGTACAGTCGCAACCGATGGGCCATATTTTCTTCCACTTAACTTAAAGACATCTGTTGTTTCTATATTATTTCAAATTGAAAAGAGAATGAGGATGTGTCATTGACTACTAAGGTGTTCATGCATGAAGCCAACTGTTCCATTTTCTTTTTGAGGGGTGTTCTCACTTGAAAGTGAATAAGCAATTGATCAGGTTGTAAATTATAATACGTGATGACACATGTTTTTTATGAGCAAAAGATTCTGAGTTGCAAATTGAGCTGTGACAAAGCTTAAAACTTTTTTCTTTGCTTTTCTATTTTTTTAACGATAATACTTTCTCCCGTGGGAAAATCTAAAAAACTTTCCAAAATCCAATTGGTTTATTAAATTGTCAACTTCCAATGAGACACAGATCAAAGTAAATTTACCTTTTTTTTCTCTAGGAAATCCAAACGTTAATTACCATAAAAATAAGATAATTCAATCAAATTACCAATCAACAAATCAATTTTTCAACCAAGCTGTCAATTCAGTGGTGGATCCAAGCCCTAAACTACAGTACCTCAGCCCCACTGAGATAAGAAAATTTATGATTATGGCACCTGAAGATGGCTGGAAAGAGCACTCCCAGACTTAAATTTGAATATCTATACCATTTTTTTTTTTTTGTTCTTCATTTCTTTTTATAATTTTGAAATAATTATGGGGGGGGGGGGGTTGGAGGGAGCACCCTTGAAACCACCACTGCAATTTGGAATTCACTGTTATAATAAAAATAAATATTAATGATTCTGATTATCTTCTTTATTTAAGATTAGGATTATTATGTTAGTTACAGTGTAATAATGAATAATTATATTATGTGAGATGTTAATGTGTTGTATTACATTCCACAAACTCTATGATATAACATATTAATACTGAATAAACAATACACAACAGCCTCTCCCACCACACTTATACATAAATTCAGCACCAAACAATTTTATTCAAAACCAAAAAGGTACCCATACTATAAGTAGATGGATCTCCACAGATTACATAAATTTTTCAATTCAGACAAGATTTTTTTGTATACGGTATGTTGTTTAGTGAACCCACAACCTGCCAATGATGATGATTTCGAATCAAAATAACATTTAATTTTTGGCAACTTAGCGCACCCGCCGACACGAAAAATCTTTATTTTTAGTACGCCCTCTGCTGCCTTGAAACCCCAAAAATAACATGTATTTTTTCCTAATTATATAAACTTAAAGCATTTATTTATCCATTCCACTACTAAACTGTTTACATTCACCAATAAAATGTTATTTTTATTTTCCCCTCTGGATATTTTTGGCAAAATTATTTGCTAAATAAGAAAACAAAATTTGGCTTTTATATTTTTTTTTCAACAATAAAATATTATTTTTATTATCCCCTCTGGATATTTTTGGCAAAACTCTTTGCTAAATAAGAAAACAAAATTTGGTTTTTATTTTTTTTTTCAACAATAAAATATTATTTTTATTTTCCCCTCTGGATATTTTTGGCAAAATTATTTGCTAAATAAGAAAAAAAAATTTGGCTTTAATTTTTTCTCCGCCATCCACTGATGATCTTAAAAAAAAAACAAATTTGCGAAACAAGGTACAAAAAGTCTTGCTTTTAAATATTGCATTTCTTTCCTTTTCATGAAGTGAATTTTTTATCCCTGATTTGTCACATGGTCCACAAGCTAAGGTGTTCCGTTGTAGGCACAGTAACCGTTACATGTCTTGCACTTTGCAGTGCGGTTTGACCAGAATTTTAAACAGTAAGTACATACAAATTTTAATAAGCAACAAATTAATAACCAGTATGATTATTTTATTATATTAAATATATAATTATCCCTGGTAATTGGGTACACTATTCATGTCATGGAAAATATGCAGCCTCCCAAATTCTTCAGAGCAGTGTTTCATTTATGCAGCTGGCAGAGGTGGATTCAATGAAAATTTGAAAAAAAAAAAAAAAAAAAAAAATGGTGATACAGAAAATTACTTTGAAATTTAAGTCTGAGAGGAGCGTGTCAATTCAAGCCTTCTAGAGGTGCCATAAAATTTCATACCCGACCCCTATCCATGTGGTGGGGCTGATGTAATCTGGACACCCATCTGCAAAAATTCTCCTGGATCCCCCTGGGTATCTTGTCAATGTTGCAACATTTTTTTTTTTATGACTTGGAATTTAAACCATAAAAGTGCCTGTTAAATGGTAAACTACATTTAGATTATATTTAAAAATATAATTAAACATTATAATAGTTAAGTTGAACTAAAGGATACTTAATTTAAATTGCTAAAACTTAAAAGTTTTTTCATGTTAGTTTAACTTCAGTTATTTAGCTTTTTACTTAAACATAGTGTCACTCTATTTACTGCTTAGACCATAAATTGTCTAGTAATCCAATAAATTATATCCGTGGTTTAAAAGTCTGTTGATCAGTGAAAATGTTATTTTTCAAACTTGCCTCTTGAAAGTTGGCATTTGTAATTTTGAATATAAACGAGGAAATTACAGTTCAATAGTAATTGAAATGTTGAAGGGCTTAATCCAAATGTTACCACCAGAGACAGTATATCTTTAAAAACATGTCAACTACATGTACACCAAGACATTTTAATGACAAAATCTGAATTAAACAAAACATAAAAAAACATTTTTTTTTACATAAACATGCACACAAAAAATAAGGCACAAGACTGGTTGGGAGCAGCATGCATTAATGGATGGAAATTAAAGATATTTGTACCTCAGGCAAGCCGTCTGTTAGATTATCCTGTAGAAACAAAAAAGGTTAAACGTTAAAGAAGAGAATACCCCTAAGATTACTGGGTAATAATAGTGCTAGTGGTTGTGGATATGGTACTACTCAGTGGTGTAACAATTATGTGCTCCTGTGTAGCGGTCCGCAGACCCCCCCCCCTCCACCAACCCATGGGGATGGTGGGGGGGGGGCGGTCTAGCAGACTGACCCAAAAGAGCTTTGTTGATTCTGTACATAACAACATGTGTCTCCGACATTGATTGTAGTATATATATATCATACTGTAAAACCTCGATTTGAAGCCCACTGGGCTTAATCTTGAGATGAAGCCTATCTCGAACTGAAGCCCCCCCCTCCCACCTTTTTAGTTTGAAAAATTAGCCTCGAAAAGAAGCCTATCTCAAAAACAAACCCATGGGCTTCTTTTCAAGATAGCATGGGCTTCTTTTCAAGATATTACAGTCACATACACTGTACATGAATTTCAGAAAACAAAATAAATTAAGTACAAGCTTTGTTTTTTTTTTTTAAGTAATTTGGGTGATTTAATGCCAGTTAAATATACTCCATGATACAGATTGATGTTACAGTGGCCTTATTTATTGTCTTACAGTACAAATTCACAAAATTTACAGCATTCATTTTGAAAAGCTGCCCCCCCCCCACCTCCTTTTTACTTTGCAAAAGTAGTCTCAAAAAGAAGCCCATCTTGAAAAGGAGCCCATCTCAAAAAGAAGCTCATCCAAAGTTGGCAAAGAAAAGAAGAAGCCCAGGGCTTCAATTCGAGGTTTTACGGTATTATCTCCAGTGGCAGATTAAGTTGTGTATTCTGGGGGTGTCAATTCCGGCAATCTAGAGGTGCCATAATCAAAAATGTTCAATACCTCAGCCTGTGTCACTGAGATGTATCGACATTCCATCTGTGAAAGTACCAGGTACTCCATGGCTCCCCTCTATTTCAAATTCCTGGATCTGCCAAGTAATACTATTATTTATCTTGTCATTTAAAACATTTAGAATACAACGAAAATGAAAAAAAAAAACAAGCATCTAAAATTAGCGCCCGGGTCCCAAAAAGGGCACCCGGTCTCAGAAAGCCACCGACAGTACAGGGCCTGTGGCTCCAGCAATACACCACTGAGCGCTACTCTACTAAACACAGGTAACAAGTAAATTAAAGTGAAAATCAAACATGAACGGAAATTATACACACACTGTGTTTGGACAAGTACTGTAAATACAAAAATTAACTTCTCTTCTGCATGTTTTCAAAAAAGCGAAAAAATGCTTCTTCTTTTATCAATTCAAATTTTGGCATTAGTCAGTGTAATATTAAAAGCCAAAAATTGTATTTATTTTTTACCAACTGTAACCAGTTCCAAAAACTAGGTCAGCATATTTTTGTTCCATTTTGAAATAAATGGTGCGATGCACTTTAAGTCTTAAAATTTGTGAAGCATTGAAAGTACATAGTGTTATAAAGCATGTAAAAACAAAAAATCAACCTTGACAGGATTTGAACCCGGCCCTCTGGAATAGGAAGACAGGCACCTTAACCACAAAGCTACAGGTCCATTGTATACAAAACTAAGTATAACCAAGAAGCTACCTATATATTCATATATGAATAGACGTATAGTAATGTTCCACAATACAGTAAGTCTGGGCGATAGGGAATGTTTACGACTGGGCTATTGTACTTGAACAGTGCGTCGAACGTGCTCTAAGGATCCTGGTAATTGTACTAATTTGCGGTTTCCTGCATTTTGAAAATTAATGACTTGTGGTTAATAGTATACAATACATTGTTGGTACCAAAATAGATTAAGGAATGTCAGAATGGTCATTATTTTGATTGTTTACTCTAAACATTAAAGAATTTTCAATAAAGCACCTGAAACACTATTATACAACAAAGAAATTTAAGCTACTAACTAAACATATGTTCAAAGCTTAAGCTACTAACTAAACATATGTTCAAAGCCATTATATCAGGAGGGGGGTCTAAATTTTGTGCAATAAATATTCTTGTTAGTATTAAACCTGACTACCAACTCATTATTACAGTGCACTACTTTCAGTACCAGCAGCGTAGCAAAGTGGTGACATGCCCCAGTGCAGGGTAATTGCCAGGCCCTAGAACGCAACTGATCGGACCCAAAGATAGAGCCTTGGTGGGGTCTACTGAGGCGAAAATGTTAATGCTCTTCATTCTAGTATTGCTTTAAACAGATACAGCATTGTTATGAGCATAAATATCTATAAAATATTCGAAAACATATTCAAGGATATTAAGAACAAAATGTAGTCAAAAGTAGTATATATTTTTATCGTTTAGGGACTATTGGGAATTTTGTGAGTCTCTAAGTATAATAAACATTAGTACAATCAATGACCTGATTGCAGTGAAGTAAAACGTAGGCATTAATGAAGTATGACAACCTGAAGTGATTCAAAAACCTGCACAATATAGTTTAATCAAACACAATACTATTTTAATAATGCGCGTGCCAATATTTTTAATTGCTTTAGAAATACCGTATGTTTACAAAAAGTATTTTAGCGCATCGTACCGTAGAATGAAGTATACGTAAGGTTATTTTCTTCAATTAGGTATACGTATGTTTCCTACCACGGTACGATGCACTAAAATACTTTTTAAAAGCATATTTCTATTAAAAGCAATTGAAATATCGGCATGCACGTTTTTGTTTGGGAAAGACCTAAGCCTATTTTAAAGTTCAACTATATTGAGCACGTTTTTGAATCACGTCGGGTCATCATGCATCATGAACACGTTTTACTTCACTGAAATCAGGTCATTAATTGTTCTATTGTTGTTAATATCCAAAATGTTTTTGAATATTTTTATAAATATTTTGCTCGTGACAATGCAAATTTTAGAATGTACGAGCATTAAGAGTTTCGCTAGAAGTAAACTCCACCAAGGCCCTGTCTCTGTGTCCAATCAGGTGCCTTTTAAGGTCCGGCAATTACCTTGCACTGGGGCTCGTCACCAACTCACTGATGCCAGTGGTTATGCCACACAGATAGAATACATTATAAGAAACAAGTTCTGCTATGGACCAAGGAGTGGTGCCAGGATTTCAATCTTTAATCTGTTGGGTGTGAACATCACCCAAGCGGAAACGTCAAAGAGTGCACGCAAGACTGACCGAGCTGCTTATTTCAAGACCCAAGTAAAACTTCAGGTTGGGAACAAAACCCAATGCCAATAAACTAAATCCAATATTGCAATAATTTGCATATCACATCTGTGTGAAAGGAATGTCAAATTAAAATAGTATGTTTTTCATGGTTTTATGGGCTATACACAACAGACCATTCAACTTTTGGCGGACCACTTACATTTACTACTACAGATGACTAATTAAAAAAAATAGCCTGTGTGTGGATACTCTTGTTATGAGGTCAAAGGTTATACATCCTTGGCCTAAGGGGTCCTGGGTATATATATCACTTGGGTTTGAATCCTGATGGAGGCATACATTTTCTAAAAAAAAATATCATCTTTATTTAGGAGCAGTGGTGTATCAAGAGGTACATAAGTCACTCCTGCATTGAAAATTTTGGAAGCAAAACAATCACGTTCAAGTAGTTAAAAATCACCTTATTTTGCGAACTAGCTTCACTCACTTAATTATCGAGCACACCTCCCCACCAACTCCAACTTCGCATCATCCTCCATTCAACACCCCTTCCCCTCCCCCATTTCAAGTCTCCTAGGTACAGGTATGCCATTGATTATTACCCTTCAAATGGCCAATCTGAAAATTTAAGACTTTTGTAAAAAGTCTAAAAATAAAAATAAAATGTTTTGATTTGTGACTCATCGGAAGTTGACTTGGATCATTTTAAATTGCATTCCGATAACCTAATTCTGTGTTCACGAAGAAGTCTACACAACTAGGCGTGTGCAACGGATCGTTTTAAGATTGCCACCAACACTAGAAGACGTCATTAGGGCTCACGTAAAGCAAAAATGATTATCATTGACAGCTTTTGACAGTCAAATGTCAGCCGATGCAGTGTCTTTAAACGTAGAAACTATGATTTACCTCTCTGTTTACATTTATGGTATTTAAGGCTAGTAGTTTCTGTATACAATGAAAAATCAATCAAAGCAATAAATATGAACTCACTCGTAGACTTTTAAGGTACCGCTTGGTATGAGCAACCCGCAAATCCTTTTCAGAGGGTTCTACAGGTCGCACCGTGTTTTCATCACTTAACATTCCCGCATCTAAAATAAATAAATCAAAAATTTGATTTAATATTACATTTTCATTTTGCTTCTTGTGTATACCAAATTTTGCTCGTGTTTACCAAATTGTCTTTCATTTCCTATTTTAATGTTTTAACTATTAACTTGACCTTAAGGAAGAACAATGTAAAAGTTGATTAAAAGTATCCAGAATAAAGGAAGATTTCTATCTATCTATCTAATATTAGAAGGCCCATGAAGAATATGAGATAATGAGACATTAACAAAGGGAAAATATCAATAGTAACTTTATTGTTTTTTTATATATATATTTTTTTCATCTAACTTTTAGCTCTAAAAGCAATGCAGGCACAAATTGGTCTTTTATACAGAAACAGACAAAAACTCATTACATATCAAAGATAAAGTGTACAACATTTCATAACATATTCTGTGAATTTGATTTGTTTTCTCCGAATTGTTTAGAATAAATAATTTAATACCATGTACAGTACATTCGTTAACCAACGACGTTTTCTTCCACAAGGCCGTAATAATAACTTAATTTAAATATCTTTAAAGAAATGCTTAATTTTTAGGATAGATTTGATTTTTTTTTTTAAACTTGTAAAGCAATATAGTAAGAAATCCTTTAAGAAAAATTGTTTTATACACTTTTGAAAAATTGTACAAGAATTTACAATACAATATTTATTAGATAACAATTTTATAACAGTGGCATACGTTAGACAATATTTAACGTCAACGGTGCATCCAAAGATAAACAACATATTATCAAATTCAACAAAAATATAAAATGAAATTCTTAACTAAATAGAAAGAGATTTGTATAATTGCTCATACCATGGAATAACATACCAAGTAGCTATATAACATTACTCCTTATAATCTACATCATACGACTCCTCACTTTATTCTTCAACTTAAAATAAAATAAGGAGTCGCATGATGCAAATTATTAAATAGTATAAGATGTAAAAGCCATTTAAATTTTTAATTAATTCATAGTGCAATGATCACTTTACAAGATGTTTAGTAAGTGAACATTTCACTATAAAATTTCTGGATCATCATAAAAAAAATAGGACATCAAATACAGTAACATATTGAATCCAGGTTCCTTTTAAAAATAACAATATAGTAATAGGATTGTCATTATATTAAATTATACTTTAAATTTTTAGATTATTATTTATTAAAAATTCACTATTTACATCAGGGCTGAAACTGACAGATAGTGTGTCGTTTTTAAAGAATACCAATGGAATAACAGAAAGCAGATCGGTTACAAAATTAAAATACATTGAAACAAATTACATGCGCCTTACAGAATTACAGTACAGCCAGTAACTTGAATGCTTACCTTTTAGAAATCCAAAGACTTTCCCCCATTTGCCAGAATCAAATGGGTGAAGCTTCTCCAGGCCGAGAAAGCCAATGTTGTACTCAGGGGAATAGATAATTGGCCATTTATTATCACTTACGTTAAAATACAATTTGGTTTCATGAACCTCTTCCTTCTCTTGTTCCGAATCCCTAAAAAAAAACGAGCATACAGCCACTCAATTTATTGGTTAACCTAAAAAGACTGCTAGTTAAGACAGTAATCATACTGTGTTCACTGATGGTCAGCTTGGTGTGTGGCGTAGTCAAAAGTGTGTGAGGCAGTCGCACTAATTAGGGTATTTAATCAGCAATGAGTGTTAGTCAGCCTACAGTACTTAAAGCCAGGGACCACTAAGAATTCAGGGCATACAGATATTATTTCTGGTCCCTGACTTTACCGGTATTGGACTATTTCTCTGGGTGTTTGGGATATTGTCACATAACATCCATCACTTCGAACGAAATTTACACTGTAAAAAGGCCAATTTCCGCGCAGGTTTTGTCGAAAATTAGGTCTCGGCCTATCTCAATGTATTATGCAATAGTTGCGATTATGTGCACCTATTTTGATAGAAATTTGAAGCTTGATGTATCCCAGCGCAATTAAAAAATACTAATACTACGGATGGGCTAAGTAAGTCAAATTTTGTTTAAAGTCACGCACAGAGGCCTAGACTAGCCTACACCATATCCAGCCTTTGAAGTTAACAAACCCTTCATTTCTCTACTTAAAATTCCTGTCCTAGGCCCTATTCTCTATCTCAACCAATATTACTGTATCATGATGAGAACAACTTGATCTGTGCTGGGTAAAAAGGTCTTCTGAATGACTAGCCAGACAGAGATAGTATACAAAACCGATAGAGGGCGCTATAAATTGGCAATACAAACATCGCGATAGAAAATAGTGCCCCAACGGAGATAGGATATCCAATGTATTAATTGGGTATTTCGCGGAAGTATACAACAATTTAACCGAATTACTTCCAGATAACACTCCAGAAATGATTTCTGGACCAAGTTATTGGCTTTTTAAGCGCGCGAATTGACTTAGTAGAAGTTTTTTTTAGTACAACCAATGTTTCGTCGATTTTCAATAATAAAAGGATACCTTCATTAGTTTTTTGGTTAACATGTTTGTTTTCTTCAGTTTTTAAACTATAAAGATAAGTAAGTTTTAAATAATATTTGTGTGCATATTAATTGAAATAGATGGCATAAAATTCTATTGTCTTATCACGTACCGCAGTTAGGCACGGCTCGTACGAATAGAGGGCGCCCTCATTAATTTGCGGCGGCTACACGCGATGTTGACACCGTGTTGTCTGAGGCCTGCAATTAGGCCTAGAGTTATGCGATTCAATATAATTTATTATACGTAGAATCTATAAGTTGATAAAAATTATTAAATCGAATATAAATATACTAAAATACTAAATTATAATCGTTAGTAATTGTCAAGTATTATTTCAACATGGCCTAAAATGCTACATATTACTGTAAGGGACACACTTCTTGTATAATAATAAAAACAATTAGGAATTAACTCCAGCAAAAAACATATTTAAAATAGCAATATCTCCGCTAATATTTGTCCGATTTACATAATTTTTGTTTTAAAATGCTTCATTCAGTTATGTCTTTCTATTAAAAATAAACAAAAAAATATTTGGGACATTTCAATTTTTTTTGTCTCTAGCTAACAGAGAGAGATAGCCTAGGGCTAGGCCTAACCTAGGCCTAGCCCTAGGGCTAAAAAAAAAAGAACACAGCCACCCATAAAAGAAATGTAAACATAATATGATTTTATTTTGTTTAGCATGCTTATGCACAGATTAGAGCTAGTTCCTCTAGACCTACACTAAATTTGACTAAGCTAGCCCTAGCCCTACTCTTTCATACACACTTCCTACGTACGTAGGCCCCGTCTAACGCTTTGTTTGCGCTACTTCACAGTAGCTAGACTAGTGGTAGTACTCGTCCTTGGCCTAGATTAGCCTCTCCAAAACACACAAAAATACAAAAGCAACGGCCGTTATTCAACATTATTTATGATCAAAGACATCTTATACATTCATACAACCTTTCATGCTGCTTCGGATTGACTGTGTCTTGCGTTAAATCTTTGTTTTCTTTTGATGATGTTGCGTCTTCATTTTCCTCCTTTGAGCCTGCCATATTTCTAATGAACTTTAACCCCTAAATCATAACAACATTACATATTCTATGACGTAATGACATTTTGCAATTTTTTACAAACTGAAGAGGATCTAACACATAAAAAAATAATAACATACTATTAGAGTTGGAATGTTTCATACTAGGCCTGTATTTAGGCTATTACTATTACTATTATAATTATTATTATTTATTATGATTATTATTATTATGATTATTATTATTATTATTATTATTGTTATTTTATTGATTATAATTATTATAATTTTTAATATCATTATGATTATGATTATTATTATTATTATTATTAATTATTATTATTATTATTATTATTATTATTATTAATATAATTATTGATTATAATTATTATTATAAATGTTAGTATCATTATGATGATGATGATGGTGATGATGACTAGGCCTATTATTATTATTGTTATTATTATTATTATTATTATTATTATTATTATTATTATTATTATTATTATTATTATTATTATTATTATTATTATTATCATTACGTTACGTTAAATTACATTTTATTAATTAGCCAGGTATGAGAGCACGAACCACATTTGTGACTTGGGATACGATTATTAAACCTCAAATAATAAAAACATTCAAAATGATCTTGTCGCAGCTTCAAGTTTTTTTTTTGGCATAGCAGGCCTACTGTAGACAAAAGGCATATCTATATGCAGACAATCATAAATTGATACAACAAAGTACATCTATGCCCGAATCGATTAAACCACTGAGTACTATCAAAACAACAAACAAAATTCCAGTTCTACTAACAATTGCATATAACACAGCGGCTCTTTAACGAGCGGTCACTGAGCCTCTTTTTATTTGCCACTTCAATTAACTTCATTGAAGCATGGTGCAATTTAAACTTATTCCTCCATGATAGAAGCTACGCAAATGGGGCCAAATTTTGGCAGTGTCATGGTGCTGTCTCTTATACACATTCACATATGAGACCCATGAGTAAAAACTTCACATTGCAGGGTAACAATTTATTTCCTATTTGATAAGTAGCTCCTATTAGACAATGCCTATTGCCTATGATACTACGATTGTGTAGTAGATAAGCTATCAATTCACAGGCCTAACTTCGAACAAGTATGATCACATGATATCATGTCCATTACATGCTTCATAAAAAATAATCTATGACGTGGTGAAGTCCCTAGTTTTGGTGAAATTGTTTCTGTAATCCAAAATGGTTACGGTGAACAACACGTCATGACCCGTAACTTCTACCTAAATTGTACTTGTATCTACTTCTCTTTTTCTTTTCTGAAACGCATGCAACTGAGAAAGGTTAATTACTTTTAGAAGTTTTCAACACTTCCTTATGTTGGTGAAGTTCCAGCAACCTGTACGGTATGTATATTTTAATGTAGCGAACAAATTTATGAATAGAGACGATATTCGGGAATTTACTATCGACATTTCGAACTACTGTTATCATTGCTAAGGTGAGAATGTGCTTAGTAAATAGTGGAATCAGTCATCGTCACATTTATCATTGATAATCTGCATTACTGCAGGTCTGAATAATTATGAATATGTGATTCAGTTCTTCCACTGACCGCTTTGTTGCACTTTCCATTTAATATTCAACACTTTTGGGACTGGGTTTGTCATGGTATTTAGCAGCTTTGTTCATACATACATTTGGGGCAGCAGAAAGGTGGTTTTTATTTAGAGGTGGTCTTGGTTGGTAAGGTATATAATATTATGGAGACTTTTACATCCACGGATATGGATGAACATCTTCTTTATGAAAGTATTTCAATGCTTATGACCAATATCCGTCTTTATCTTCTCTGTTCAATCATACTTCTGTCTCTTATACACATCTAGATGTGTATAAGAGACAGCTTCAGACTTTGTCCCAATAGGTAATAATATTCGAGAGTCGTTGTTATCTAATAAAGTGTAGCTGAATTGGAAGGAGACCGAGTTTCTAAATTGCAGTTCAACAATTGCCTTACTTTGGATCAGATGAAATGTAGGCCTATAAAATATCACACTAGCAGATAAACCATTTATTAGTGTCCGGAATCTAAGAGTGATATTAACTTAGAATGTCTTGATTACAAGTGTCAAGTAGTCGACACTTAATAATATACAGTTACTTATACAGAATACGATCACTCTGCTATTTTCCATAAGAATTCATGTGAAACACAAAATATATAAACCTTTCAAATTATGAAGAATTTAAAAACGAAATAATATATTACAGATAAATAAAACAAATACTTTCTTATAAATAAAATTAAACGTTTGCAAATGAACCTTTTTATATTATTTTTTCGTCATTTGGCCAAGTATTAATTTAAATATTTAGGAACAATCTTTGAGGACAATCTCGGCTGGTGATCAAAATAACGAAGCTGAACCATTTTAATCTCTTGATAAAGTTATTCTTAAAATATTTTACAATTCTTTTATTGAGAGTGTTTTGACCGTTTCCTTTATCTGTTGGTTTCATAGTGGAATTACGGTTAAAGAAATTACAAAAAAAAAAAATCGTTAACTGAAGTTCCAAATTAATGGGTGGTAAATTATGCAGCTTATCTTGTTTTTGTTACAAGCAAAAATTTTAGAAAAGAAAGTAAGAGAATTTTGCAAAACGTAACTCATGCTTTGTTCAGTGACTTCGAGCTTTTGCCTCATGGTCAACATTTCGTTGTCCTGCTTGCAGAACCGGAAAAGAAATTTGTTCGTATTAGTGGCCACTCGACATTTAGAATAACAAATTAAAATTGCGAGTGATTGTATTGTATCTTTGCGTAAAGTTTTCAACCTTTTTCACCATTTTTAGGTATGTAATCTCGATCCTTTTTCCGAATTACCCCATACGGGATGAATGAAGACATATTGTAATGTATAGTAACAATGGGTATATTACTGTTACTTTTGTAGTAGCCGTCTTCTTCAGACGGGAACCGTTGACAAATTCACTACTGGTGATTACTTGAGTGCCAAGATTTACCATTATACTACAAAAATTTATTTCAGTTTTATTTTTATTTTATTACGATAATTTAAATAATTTCGATACTTAAACTTTTAGTGGTTCAATTTTATGAAAGTTAAATTAGGTTAATTCAAGATCACTTCCTTTATGTGCTCACATATGAGACCCATGAGTAAAAACTTCACATTGCAGGGTAACAATTTATTTCCTATTTGATAAGTAGCTCCTATTAGACAATGCCTATTGCCTATGATACTACGATTGTGTAGTAGATAAGCTATCAATTCACAGGCCTAACTTCGAACAAGTATGATCACATGATATCATGTCCATTACATGCTTCATAAAAAATAATCTATGACGTGGTGAAGTCCCTAGTTTTGGTGAAATTGTTTCTGTAATCCAAAATGGTTACGGTGAACAACACGTCATGACCCGTAACTTCTACCTAAATTGTACTTGTATCTACTTCTCTTTTTCTTTTCTGAAACGCATGCAACTGAGAAAGGTTAATTACTTTTAGAAGTTTTCAACACTTCCTTATGTTGGTGAAGTTCCAGCAACCTGTACGGTATGTATATTTTAATGTAGCGAACAAATTTATGAATAGAGACGATATTCGGGAATTTACTATCGACATTTCGAACTACTGTTATCATTGCTAAGGTGAGAATGTGCTTAGTAAATAGTGGAATCAGTCATCGTCACATTTATCATTGATAATCTGCATTACTGCAGGTCTGAATAATTATGAATATGTGATTCAGTTCTTCCACTGACCGCTTTGTTGCACTTTCCATTTAATATTCAACACTTTTGGGACTGGGTTTGTCATGGTATTTAGCAGCTTTGTTCATACATACATTTGGGGCAGCAGAAAGGTGGTTTTTATTTAGAGGTGGTCTTGGTTGGTAAGGTATATAATATTATGGAGACTTTTACATCCACGGATATGGATGAACATCTTCTTTATGAAAGTATTTCAATGCTTATGACCAATATCCGTCTTTATCTTCTCTGTTCAATCACTGTCTCTTATACACATCTAGATGTGTATAAGAGACAGAACAAATTGAGCGATAAATCCTCGTCCATGAGGAAAAGGCATTCACGCTGTCTCTTATACACATCTAGATGTGTATAAGAGACAGGTCTAATGGTTATGACAAAGTTGCAGATTCGAATCCCGTCGGAGGTATTTTATATTACACAATGTATTTTTTTTAATGGACAACATTCGTTAAGAGCTATGGTACACGATGTACCATATGTCCCTTATTCGAAACTGTATTTACCTTTCTTTGATGATTCACACATATATATATATATATATAATATATATATATATATATATATATATATATAATATAACAAAATTATTGGTCTTTGTAATCCAGAGGTCAATATCTAATAATTGATGCAAATATTGTGAAAATAGTTAACAAATACTTTCAGTACAACATGCAGTATAGAGGGTCAATACAAGGGAATTTTAGCTGATTTTGAAGAATTTCGTTTTTGATAACAAGTGTCTAGTCTTAGCTGATTCGGTCACAATCCAATAAAACACATGTTGCTGAATATAGAGAGATTGATGTTACAGATTATGTACAATTAGGCCTAATATCGATGCCATATCGTCTGTAAATACAAATTTGAAATGTTGAATATTTTGCATATTCAAGGTATCGTGAAGATATTCATGTTCATAGTTTCTCTGATAGAACATTGCCAAGCAATCAATTTATTAAGGATGTCAAGAATAAACGATGAGTAAATAATTAACTGAAAAGGGGATTTGGTAGTTGATAATGAGTTCTGACTTATATATTAGGTGTTTTAGGATTTTCCAAAATTTTGTGAGACAGTAAATAACAACATAGGGATATTGATTGGCCGACCGAGTTGATTGGCCGAGTGGATTGGGCGAGCAGTTAAGTCAGGGGCATCGTAACCTTCAACCAATATCGGCGATGGTTCGAACGGCTCACTCGCCAATGGTTCCGGTTGTGGAACAAGTCTTCTCGGATAAGGACTTTAAACCGTAGGCCCAGTGTAGGCATTTGTCTCGTATGTACTTTAAAGAACCCAGTACATTCTTCGAGAAGAGTAGGGGGTTACCCCGGTGTATTGGTCCATTCAGTCCCCTGTCCCCTGCGGATATGCCACATAGGATAGAGATTAAGTTCACTTATTGGCATATCCTTGGCGCTCTTGCCTAAAGAAATGAAATGAAAATGAAAAAAAAAATGAAATAAGTCGACAAATTAAGCAATTTATATATATAATTATAATGTTCGCAAACTAAACAAAGCAGAATGTCATCGGGCCCTGTTAAACCTTGGTTACACCAGTTTTGCACAAAATGTAATCGGCGTTATACCACACAGCCATATTATTATATGCAGCCGGTTAATTAAAAGTTTAAATTAATAAATATCAGATTGTTTGCTTTTAACCAACCTTGAACCTTTTTGTGGTTGATGTTGAATATGGCGGTAATTATGGTGTATAGGAAACGTATTAATGCTGTATGTTAAACTACATAAGACCGAAATCAATATGCCTAGCCGTCTGACAGGTACTGGGATGAAAGTTAATATCCGGTCTTTAGGCTTTTGTCGATTATTCAAACAAATTGAGCGATAAATCCTCGTCCATCAGGAAAAGGCATTCACGTTCGACATACATGAGTGGACGAAACATTGATTGTTTGAAAAAAAAAAATACAGATTTATCAGCAAAAAACAAATTTGATTGAACCATTATATGCAATAATGTTATTAAGCAACTGGTACAGTCCATATCCATACACTATGCGGAATACGACTTTTACTAACTGCTTAATAACAGTAATACACAGGCATTAGTCATAATTTTAAACACAAAATTGGAACACGACAGATTTTATTTATGCATGAAAACACTTGATTGCATTAATTTAACCATGTACATACAGTAATTATATTTATAAGTCAATAATGGCGTCATAATTAAATTGGCAATTTGACATGTACACTTTCTTAACACTAATGCAGAGTTCGATTAATAAAATTTAAACCGTTTTGCTGTAATTAAATATGGATCACAAAATACAGTATCGATATGATAACAAATGCAGTAATTATTAAATCTCGGTCAAATTGAAGTAGATTTATAATGATTTCATAGTAATAAACTGGAGTTCACTATACAGACATACACTTAATGATATTATCGGGTAGCATGATGGTATTCAATTCCACTTTTTATGCTGATGTATACCTGTTGACCTCGGTCGACCCCTATAGTATTCATTCCACACTTCAGACTTTGTCCCAATAGGTAATAATATTCGAGAGTCGTTGTTATCTAATAAAGTGTAGCTGAATTGGAAGGAGACCGAGTTTCTAAATTGCAGTTCAACAATTGCCTTACTTTGGATCAGATGAAATGTAGGCCTATAAAATATCACACTAGCAGATAAACCATTTATTAGTGTCCGGAATCTAAGAGTGATATTAACTTAGAATGTCTTGATTACAAGTGTCAAGTAGTCGACACTTAATAATATACAGTTACTTATACAGAATACGATCACTCTGCTATTTTCCATAAGAATTCATGTGAAACACAAAATATATAAACCTTTCAAATTATGAAGAATTTAAAAACGAAATAATATATTACAGATAAATAAAACAAATACTTTCTTATAAATAAAATTAAACGTTTGCAAATGAACCTTTTTATATTATTTTTTCGTCATTTGGCCAAGTATTAATTTAAATATTTAGGAACAATCTTTGAGGACAATCTCGGCTGGTGATCAAAATAACGAAGCTGAACCATTTTAATCTCTTGATAAAGTTATTCTTAAAATATTTTACAATTCTTTTATTGAGAGTGTTTTGACCGTTTCCTTTATCTGTTGGTTTCATAGTGGAATTACGGTTGAAGAAATTACAAAAAAAAATCGTTAACTGAAGTTCCAAATTAATGGGTTGTAAATTATTCAGCTTATCTTGTTTTTGTTACAAGCAAAAATTTTAGAAAAGAAAGTAAGAGAATTTTGCAAAACGTAACTCATGCTTTGTTCAGTGACTTCGAGCTTTTGCCTCATGGTCAACATTTCGTTGTCCTGCTTGCAGAACCGGAAAAGAAATTTGTTCGTACTAGTGGCCACTCGACATTTAGAATAACAAATTAAAATTGCGAGTGATTGTATTGTATCTTTGCGTAAAGTTTTCAACCTTTTTCACCATTTTTAGGTATGTAATCTCGATCCTTTTTCCGAATTACCCCATACGGGATGAATGAAGACATATTGTAATGTATAGTAACAATGGGTATATTACTGTTACTTTTGTAGTAGCCGTCTTCTTCAGACGGGAACCGTTGACAAATTCACTACTGGTGATTACTTGAGTGCCAAGATTTACCATTATACTACAAAAATTTATTTCAGTTTTATTTTTATTTTATTATGATAATTTAAATAATTTCGATACTTAAACTTTTAGTGGTACAATTGTATGAAAGTTAAATTAGGTTAATTCAAGATCACTTCCTTTATGTGCTCACATATGAGACCCATGAGTAAAAACTTCACATTGCAGGGTAACAATTTATTTCCTATTTGATAAGTAGCTCCTATTAAACAATGCCTATTGCCTATGATACTACGATTGTGTAGTAGATAAGCTATCAATTCACAGGCCTAACTTCGAACAAGTATGATCACATGATATCATGTCCATTACATGCTTCATAAAAAATAATCTATGACGTGGTGAAGTCCCTAGTTTTGGTGAAATAGTTTTTGTAATTCAAAATGGTTACGGTTAACAACACGTCATGACCCGTAACTTCTACCTAAATTGTACTTGTATCTACTTCTCTTTTTCTTTTCTGAAACGCATGCAACTGAGAAAGGTTAATTACTTTTAGAAGTTTTCAACACTTCCTTATGTTGGTGAAGTTCCAGCAACCTGTACGGTATGTATATTTTAATGTAGCGAACAAATTTATGAATAGAGACGATATTCGGGAATTTACTATCGACATTTCGAACTACTGTTATCATTGCTAAGGTGAGAATGTGCTTAGTAAATAGTGGAATCAGTCATCGTCACATTTATCATTGATAATCTGCATTACTGCAGGTCTGAATAATTATGAATATGTGATTCAGTTCTTCCACTGACCGCTTTGTTGCACTTTCCATTTAATATTCAACACTTTTGGGACTGGGTTTGTCATGGTATTTAGCAGCTTTGTTCATACATACATTTGGGGCAGCAGAAAGGTGGTTTTTATTTAGAGGTGGTCTTGGTTGGTAAGGTATATAATATTATGGAGACTTTTACATCCACGGATATGGATGAACATCTTCTTTATGAAAGTATTTCAATGCTTATGACCAATATCCGTCTTTATCTTCTCTGTTCAATCATACTTAGTAGACCTAAGCATATTCCATTCGTGTCCATTCTTCTTTCTAACTTTGTTATTCCGTCTTTCCAGCTTACTCTTAGTATCTACCTCCAAATCCACATCTCAAGGGGATCAGCAACAAGATCAAAATAATTTGTGAGTGCACTTAGGTCTATGTCAACCTGAAGACGAGTTTGTTAATGTCTTTAAAATTGCTCGACTAATACTCGTGATTTAATATTTGCATTAACACTAAAGTCTGGGAGAGTGAACAGTATTTAAATAATCATTAGCCTATTTCCAGTATACCTTTGTGTTCCTTCAAAAACATTATTTATATTTACATGAAAACTAGAAAAAAACTTACATTCATTCATTTTAGTTGGTATGTGGGTTGGAGGGGGTGGGGTGCGGGGGAAGGCTGAACATTTCAGATGGTTAGAGTCATCACCTACCTCAGCAACTTGTCTTAATTTGACAATCAGAATTTCAATTTTTCTCATACTTTAGTTCCACCCAGGGTCCTGGGTTCAATTCCTACCAGTATGGCAGGATTTTTTCTCACGACCAAAACAACTCCACTCCCTAAATCTCATATTGAGATTTAGTTTGTGTAAGCATCGTGTGTTTTAATTGTCTTGTGTAAGGGATTATTACCTACAAGTAAGACAGTGATATATTCGCTATTGACAATCCTTGGCACATGTATTGTGTGCCTAAATAAGTAATAAAAATAAACTAAAAATAAACTAAATATTATTTCAAGTTTGGCCAACTTTCCAGCTGATATTTCACAGTAATAAAACAAAACCATACATGTTTGTAAATTGTTAGGGGGTGGGGACTGAATCTGTTGAGCCTTATCTAAATCTGCTCCTGACATTTATATTTTGTAATTAAATCACTCGAAAATGTTACTTGAAAAGATAAAACTAAAACTATAAAGCAAATATGTGAGAAGTAAGGGGCTTTTACTTTGGCTGGTCATTACTAAGGCTGAGGACTGGTCATCATCACCCAAAACATGTAGGTAATTAAATTTCGTTTTGTGTTGTGGAAGCCAAAATTTAAGCCTTTCAGATTAGAATAAAAAATCCAGCAAAGTGCTACCCGAAGTCATCGAAATTAAAAACCTCTGTGATCCGGCACCTACAACGAAAAACAGAGACACGTAGATACTCTAATAATCCTTATAACTGCCTTTCTTATAAAGTTAAGTTCACAATCGAAACCCCAGTAAACATTTTCACTTTACAGTATAATAACGTTACAGATTGGATACGCATTTAGAATTTAATTTAAACATGCATTTGAATAACGTTGCAAGGCACGTTGCGTTAACGTTGTTTTTTTTTTTTAATAGAAACAGCAACGTTCGCGGACGTGACGTTATAAAAGTTTTGTGTTGCTAAGACTGAGCTCCACACAAGCATGGCGGCTTGTGTGGAGAGCTCATACACACACACACACA
>NW_022758421.1:472733-479375 GCF_011630105.1 Anneissia japonica
GCGGCCTATTTTTGTCAATATTTTGTTATCAACAATCTGGTTTAAAGATAATCTGGTACATCGTAGTTATCATAATATAAGAATATACAGAGATGTAAATAGGCCAGTATCAGCAGATTTAGATAAGCTAAATTTGTTGATATCATCATCCTATTTACACTACGTTCATTTCAACATAGATTATTTTTAAAATAACAGTCCAGTTTAAAGGTCATGAGGTAAGCTACAATCAGTTCGAAGAAAATATACAGTCTTAAGGTCGTTGAGTTTGTTTGTGTATTTGGAGGAACAGGATAACCCGAGGATAGTGGACAGATAAAATGGTATTTTAGCAAATATGGGTTGGGACTGATGGGGGCAGAAGCCTGGTGTCCATGTTCCCCTACTGTAGGGACTTTAACCTTTTTATTGTCAGTAATCATTTAAATAAAACATGTAAGTACATAAGGTCATAAATTTGGGGCTACATCATCTGGTCTCTGTCCTTTGGCTCCACTGTGGTCTTTGTCTGCCTCAAGACACCCCGCCCCCGACCCCGCCACCATTGTGTCCCGGCAGCTACGCTACTGTCTGCGGCCTGGTGATGAAGTGGAGGTGGTTGCATTGGCCTAACAACATTGTTGGCCAACTTCCAACATACTTTAAACAATAAAGAAAAAAAAACTAATTTGATTAGATACGTTGACACAAGTTATTCATAATACAAAGTCTGATAAAACATGTTAAATGAATCTGACAAACAATATTAATCAGAGAATTTCACTGTTCACTGATAGAAATAATGTTCGTTTAACCTCAGTAGTCCCATTTTAGTCTTTGTACAACATTTATTCGGCAGGTCTGATTGGAATTCTCTGGGGGAGGAGGTGGTTCCATTGTGCATGATTGTCTATAAAATAAATCTAACGACCAGACATTACAAATGCCTGTTTTGTGTGGCGGATAAAAATGTAAATTAATAAAATCTTTTTCTGTCTTTTATGTTGGGAAATGACGAATTAATGAAACATACAAAAGCATATATCATTATGGATGATAAAAAAAATATCTGTTTCCATTTTCAAATGTAATATTTATACTTACTTGGATACCTCATTATCGATTGCCACTAATTCTAGTCACATTTTATGGCCAGTTGAGTTACCCTGCATAAAGTAAGCCTATGCTATTCAACATGATACAATTTTCAAATTTAGGCTATAAAGGCCTTAAGATCATCTGCGCTTTATATTATTTAATTGTTTTAAAACAATTATTTAATAATTATATTTATTTATATATTATTACTTTATTTTACATTATTTCATTAGTTTTATACAATTTTAATAATTATATTTTTCAAATTGTCAAATTTATTATTATTATTTTATTATTATTATTTTTTTATCATTATTATCATTTATTCTACTATTTTTATTATTATTATTATTATTATTATTATTATTATTATTATTATGACTACTACTACTACTACTACTACTACTACTACTACTACTACTACTATTGTTATTATTATCATCACCAACGTGCTTTGTACACGTGTTGGCATAGTAAACTGTAAACAGTGAGTAATGACAATAATACAACATAATCATTTACTAATGCTTTCCTTTACGTCATTTCTGCCAAGTTCCAATGCTTATGTTAGTAATGCTAATTGGATGTAATTAAACAATATCTGAATTTTGAACATAGCTTTCTTAGTACATCGATGGATTTTGTAGAATCCGCATACATGGCCTTTGTTATGCTTGTGGTCGCGGATGTAAAGCAGATGCTACGCCAAGGGACGTGAAGCCATCGGTTGTGTTTGAATGTCCTAATCCAACGCATTAAATAACCTGAGGGTAATACTTAACTTCCGTTGTTGAACTAGGACATTTTGTTATAATAACATAGCTGTATCTGTAAACAAAAACAACTCGTAGGCCATTTGACTTTCAGAGAATATACTTTTTTTTTGTAAAATAATATAGGCCTAATAATTATTACAATTTTTTCGGTTGGCACAACAATTGTGGCTTGGACTCTCAACATTGCGGTTGGGGGTTCGAATCCCTCACTGTGCAAGTCTCTGTCTGGTGTCCTTAGGCAAGACACTTTATTTTTGTCTGTCTGTCTCTCTCTCTCTCTACCCAGGAATAAGGGTCCACAACCTTGCACAATCTGGACCAAACACCAAGGAAAGAGCGACTGCCACTCCGGCCTGTAAGCCCAGAGCCTCAGGTTTCGACCTTTACCTTTCCTTACCTTACAATTTATTCGAACATATGATATTTATCTTAGCTTGTAGGAACAAATTTATCGCTAATGTAATTAATTTTTTACTTCAGGACTAATACATACTATACAAGGCAATAACAGTGTATAGGCCTATGTATAAAGGTTAGAAATTGACTTTTTATATATTCTTAAAGCATATGTGAAATAAACCAGTTAACAAATGTAAGCTGTCGTGAAAAAATGTGTCTTGTTGTGCTAAAAATGAAACATGGGTTATTAATATATTTAGATTGATGACTATATATAACCTTTATGTTGACCCTTGAATTAAGTTTTTTGCTATATAATATATATATTTCATTCATTTCATTTCATTCTCTTTATTTCGAAAACTAGTTCATAGAGTACAATACTAAAAATACAAAGTAAATGAAAAATATACTGAAAAACACCAAGTACAATTCAAACTTGCGTTTATGTATGCAGTAGTAACATCTATTTTACATAAACTGCTGTCCTTGAGAACGTGATCATTATATGCACTTTACTAATGTATTTTCACAATTTCCTACCCTCTCAATAAAACCATAGACGGATTTTCTAATGAATTTGCCAAAACTGGGAAGAGAGTTGGAAACAAACATTTCACTAGCACTGCATGATCTGGGTTTGTTCAACAATAACCGCAATGCATTGTTGTAGCACACTTTAAGTGAATTAAACAATAAATATAAAAGGTGATTTTTGTACAACATTTGTGACAAACAGTAGACAAACTACGATGCGACAGATATGCTACAGTATGGGAAAGTGATAACGTTTATGTATTCTTTATCGTTTTCGTAAGCTTGCAAAACGCTCAATAAGAAAAAGTCTTGTATTAGTATTATTCCAATTATAGACCAAACCTGCTAAAGAGCATAGAACCCTCGGTCCTGAAAGTGGGCTTTAATTGGAGGAAAACCTTTAGTTCTTAAAGGATTTTAATCTAACGGATCTAAAGGAATGTAGGCCTATGCTTAAGAAAACGATAACGAATACGTCATTACCATTATCGATATTAGTGCTGAAACATTCTTGACAATTCTGTATTCAATAATAGCTGAATATGATTCTTGATTCATGGAAAATGCGTGAATCGTTTACATGCTACTGTGGGGAAAGGTTGTGTAAGCATTTGATGACGTAGCCGTATTCGTTATCGTTTTCGTAAACTCCCTATTGGGGAGTTTTCATAAGCTTACGAAAACAATAACGAATACGGTACGGTTACATCATCAAATTTTCTATAGAAAACCCTTCCACTAAGTAACATGAAGTAGGCAATTCCTGCCCTTTCCGTGAATCTTTATGCAGCTCCTACAGCATATTGTCAAGAATATTAAAGGCATGCTGACGACGATAATGATAATGACGTATTCGTATTCGTTATCGTTTTCGTAAGGTTGCGAAATCTTCCTATTAACACATGATGTGATACTCAAATGGGAGGTTTTCTAGTAAAAACGTTTATCATACGCGACGACGTACGTTTTAGCAGAATTGTTAATGGAATGCTGAAGTTAAATCAAACACTCACACACATCAATCTCCTAGCATTATAGTTAATCCCGAAATACAAGCAATGCAGATTTTTCAACCGTCCAGAATTATGAAGGTATGATAATGTAATAAAAAGAATAGGCGTGGTAATAGAGGTACGTGATTTGTGTGCGTTGCTATCATATGGAAAACTATGCAAGGCCGCACTCTGCTGTAATTTCAAGCATACACATAGCTTTCGTATCTCGTATTAACCTGATTGTCGAGCTGGAAGATAATATTTGTCCGCTTATACGAAAATTGTAAGTTATTACGTTGCATTAATTTATTGTACTTGAATATACAGTATTACATTTTAGGCCCTATATAGGGAATTTTTATTGATATGATTAGCAATAGATTCGGATAGAAACACATGTAGGTTATTATAATTGAATAATAGGAACAATTATAATTGCTATAAATTAACCACCGTAATGTGTTTGTGTTGCAAACTATTTCATTATGGATTAATATAGAACCAGGTGTGGCGCTAGATTTGCCCGAAGGAGGTCCAATGTCCCCGACCGGGAAACGGGCCGATATCCCCGACGCGAGCATACGTGGGCGTGGTCGAGTGTCACTCAAAATCCCTCAGAGGTTCGGAAGTTGATCAGGGGCGAAGCTCCCAGAAACTATGACAATTTAGAGCTTTCAAAGGCTTACGTAGTCTATATAGTCTACATAATTGTCAAAATATATATAATTTTATTTATCTCGAATTTATATTGAATTGTGCTTTTTCTCCCAATTGGGGTCGAACTCTCCCTAAAAGGGGGAGGGGCCTTCCCCCTCCCCTCCGGCTGCCTCCACCTCTCGAATAAATCTATGATTTTAGGGACTTATGCTGTGTATTGCCTCGATAACGTAACCAAATAATAGTAAAATATACAATATGCTAGGTATAAGGAAATATGCGGACTGTAGAGTAACGGTTTTAGTGTGTTTTGTGCAAAATCTGAATTCGTTTTTCAAAATATAAATTATAAGCCTACAACGATTTAATGGACGTCAATAAAAAATAAGCTATTTTAGGGACGGGATGTTAAAATACTACGAAAATTATTATTGGAGTATACACAGGTCCGGAGAGAGCAGCTTAACTGAGAGCTCAGTTTGGCTTAGCTCAGTCGGCTACCGGTGGTAAGGTCTCCGGTTCAATTCTCATCGCTGCTCTCCCTGTGTTTCAGCTGAAGGACCGGAATGCAAGTTACGATAGCGCACTGTCTTTCGGATGAGACACGTAAGCCGTTGGGTCCGTGCGCATTATGCCCCTGTGTGCACGTTTAAGAACGCAGTACGCTCTTCGGAAAAGAATAGGGGATTGTCCTCCCATTCGCCACCAGAAGGACCCCACTGGAAATAAGCATTCTTTAGAGTTTCGTGGGTTATAAATATAAGCTTTTTAAAATTGTAACAATACTGGCAAAATTTGATGAAATTTGCAAAGTAAATTAAGCCGTCCCGCCATCTTGGATTTGGATTTGAATTTATTCGATGTAAACACCAAGGATAACCCACGAAAATCTGATGAAGGCTTAGTAGGGTCCTTCTGGTGGTGATTGGGCAGTAGGCCTACACCGGGAGATAATCCCCTGCTACTCTTTTCCGAAAAGTGTACTGCGCTCGTTAACTTGCACATGGACCATAATGCATACTGGACCAACGGCTTAAACGCCTCATCCGAAAGACGGTGCGCTATATATCGCAATTTGCATTTCAGCCCTCCAGCTGAAATACAAGGAGGGTAAAAATGGGAATTGAACCGGGGACCAAGAGATCGCCACACGCATAGTGGCTACCACCAGTTTAGTAGATTCCAGTCTTTAACTTTATACCGTATGCTAATGCCTAGACCATCCTAATACACTGGGCAAATAATAGTGAACAGTAATCAGTGCACTCGGGCAGAGCAGTGATCTGTGATAACATTAAACGTAAACCTTCCCGAAACTTGGACCGAATATACCAGTGCATTAGACATAGGTCTATGTATAGACCTATATTGCATAGGTTGCAAAACAGCTTAAGATGAAAGATGATAATGATGATGATGATGATAATGATGATAATAATGATGATAATAATGATGATGATGATAATGAAGCTGAGAATGTTGATCATGATAAGATGTTAAATATGTATTTTCTTTTTTATAAAATATAATAAATATTTGCGGTACTTAACAGCATTGGTTGTAAGGATAAGTATTGGCAGCGCATTCTACTATGGTAGTAATAACAGACATTATAAAAATCACAATTTACATACCACGGCTCTAAATAAGTCCCCATGAATGAAAATTATCACTTCGATATACAAACATAATGCTAACACGATTGTGCTGATTGTATACTCTACTGTGATTGGTCAGTTTAAACATTACATTCAATGTAATATCTGTGCGGTTACCATTATGCTTTGAAATTAAAACGTTAACAAACAGTCACTCATCCAAAGCCTTAAAGTTATTTACTTTTAATTATTAAAAGAATGTGTTAACAATTGGAAAAATTGTTATCAAATGTTGAACAAAAGCAAGTCGTGACTTGGCGTGCAAGATTAAATTGCAATAATAAATTCGTCGGCGTTTGAAAGTGAAGTAAAATGTGTGTGTTGATTGTAGTATGATACACTGGTATTTTACCAATTGTGTTCTATATTATAGTATACGAAGTATTCCATGAAAATCTCCAGAGCACATGCGCACTCTGTCACTGTTAATGACAACAAAATGAAAAACAAGATTGCCAACATTTGCATAGGGGATGTCATATAAAAGGCCTATTAGTCAATGGTAATTGTAGGCTATCAACAATAGCTAATATATATATAATC
>NW_022758421.1:479984-497057 GCF_011630105.1 Anneissia japonica
GGCCTCAATAACAACGGCTCTAATGTGGAAAAGCCATTGGTTAGCAAATGCATTGGTGACCACGGGTCAAGCTGGCAACATGTTTGGGGACAGAATGGTGGACAATGGGTACCGTACTAATAATACCCAGGGGAAAAGGCCATGATGCATGGGAATACATCAATATCACAACCCTCCCCCTTTTATAATACGTTCCTACCTGTTTGTTAGCCGCAACAATGGAATAAGCACTTAATGTTACCTCAATGACATGACAATAATGACTTTAGTTTAGCTAGATTTCATGCATTATTCACTTGTCATTAATTGTTTGAACGCAGCCGATGAATTGTACTTTTAAATGAATTGTAATGACAAGGTTAATAGAGCATTGCCCTGAAGTGATATTTTAGTAAGCTGATAACCACTTCTTCCATTCATTTATGGCCAGCCTACTTCAAGTTGGAGTGGCCCCAGACAGTTGTTTGTTTTGTATTGTTTTTCTCTACCACGAACAAACCTGTAGATTTGTTTACTCGGTTTACTCTCGTCATAAAAGCTTATGATAGTTAATAGGCCTACAACAAATGCACTGAAGAGGAGAAGTTATTTTCTGTTTGTTTATGGATTAGTTGGATTCTGTTGTGAGCACCAAGGTTTATCAACGAAAGTCAGACCTATTTCCAGTGGTGTCCGTAAGTCAAAGACATATTTCTAGTGGGGTCTTTCTGGTGGTGATTGGGTAGTACTATCGAGAGACAATTGGCCTACTCTATTCTGAATAGTATACATTACTTTCGTGTGATCCAAGTTTGTAAACGTTTAATTGTTTTGGACTGGTTCCCTGAAAGATTTACCCTGGAAGGTGACCGAACTATAAAATAAGGCTTCAGACTTTGTCAGTTATCCTTGAGATGTTTTAAACTTCAGCTTTTGGAGCTCCTCCGTAAAACTTCCAATTCGAGTAATGTAAACGTCACGGCTTATTTGGTATTAAAGTAAAATTTAGGACTGGTTTTCTTGGTAGGAAACATGGAAAGGGCATATTGCATTAAGTTTGAAGTCATACAAAATATCATTCTAAAAACGTTAAAGAGTACAGGTTTTGTTCTTGGACCTAGCTATTGTGTTTTAATATCGTCGGATGTTGCTAGAAGTATGTCCTTTAAAATTGTTGACATTCATTTTAATTTATTCAGAAAGGTCTTATAAAACATTGTGGCAGTATCATTAATTACCGTATTGTTTGAAGGTTTGCATGGCGAAGTAATAGCATATATGTTGAAGCTTGCCGTACACCACGTAGGTAGTGCTGAAAAGAACTGTTGTAGTTGAGAAAGTCTCGACGTTTCGATTGAGATGCTTCAATCGTCTTCAGGAGAATAATATCTGCAGAAATTCTTAACAGAGAAATACTTATATGTTTGGGTAAATATTGGATGGATAAACTGACCAATGCGAAGACTGCTAGTGAAAGGCTAAAACAAAAGTCATTGTTCACTGTGACAAAGGGTGGGAACGCCCAAAACAAGGGCATGGTTCTAGTGGCGTGAAAACGGTGGGAACGACCAAAACATTAATTAATAATACAATGCTCAATTGTGACCAGATCTATAACCCGGTAACCCAAAACGACGAAGTATGTCCACAAAGTTCCGACGCGTCATGGCAATGAAGCAAGAGCAAACTTACGGTACAAATTAGAGCAATTAGAAGAAAATATTCATGAATAAATTAGACATATAATAAGAAACTGAAGTTATTCAAAAAGATTTCCAAATGATCAAAACACTGGATCGGTATGCACCATAAAAGGGCTCAACCCCGAATCAACCTGGTGACTTCGGCGTCATCATTCCAGACACCCTCGCCAGTTTCCTCGACTTTGCCTCGCTAATATTAGTGGCGACAATAGTTCATTGTCTGACAGAATACGCTCATGAATAATTTAGTTACTTGTCTGTTCTTTTATCTTCCAATTAATTCTTCTGTTATATAAATTACAAGAGTCAAAAAACTTAAGAATAATTAGTACAGTATGCGTGTTGCTATTGATAAGTGTATGTTAATACAGTACCCACTTAGTATTTAGGCCAAGATCAAACATTTCTAGATATTCCTTATTAACCGATAACTGTTAGAGCATCGTTTTATAAAATTCTAATTAAAGTAGGCCTTGATTGTACACCAAAACGTTTCGATTTATTAATAGGCCTAATAATAACATATAATATATACGGTATAACATTTATAACTTTATTTACGTATGTTTTCAACTTTGAAGAGGTAATTATAATTCTGGCACGTTTGTTGTCATTTCCTCATTTTATTAAATTGAGGTTTATTACCATAAAAAAATCCAAGGACTTGCAACAATTTAGGTCACATAAAAACATCCACATTGCATCAAAGCAACAAGAACAACTAAAACAGGTTTATATGAACAAAGAGTAAGCCTATATTGTACAATTAAAAGATATCGCAGTTTAGATTATTCTATATTCAATTATGTATTGGTAAAAAAAAGAAAAAATTTTTATAAATGAGAAACATTTATTTTTTTTTTGAAAAAGGTACAAGATACCCGTATATAATTTGATAATAATGGGTTTATTCTAACACAAAAATAAATAATATTTTGGATTTATCCTCAGCAAAATTTACCGTTCTAACAAGTAACTCTTTAGTCTAAGCAGTTAAAAATAGTTAACGATAATATATGTTTAAAAATATTCATTTTATTAAGATTCAGCTCACAACATACAATGAACAATAGTAAGCAATGTGGAGGAAATCGGGTGAAATTAATATAATAAAAAAACAAACATAATATAAGTTTTTAAAAATATGTTATTGCACATATTATACAACAATACAAAATATAGGTAAAGGTAGGTAAACCAATTTGGTTTTTTAATACACTGTCGGTGGTGAAATTTGGCAAACCTAACTCATTCAAAGCGTTTGATTGCTCTTTTAATGGGATCGCATCTTTAAGTACTTCGTACCTTTCTATAGATGCTTTACTCAAGTGAGTCGTTAAGGTTGTCGTCTGGGAATCGGACCGGCACACTGATTCAGTGAATTATGTTCACACCGGTTGACTGGCCCTCAAAGTAATAAAAAATCGATCATTGACCTTATGTAACCTGATGACACTTGGAAACGTGCTCAATTCTCTCTTTTTTATCGTCAGGCTCGCTGGAGGTAAACAACTTTTCGATATGTGGTACAATTAATTTTTTAAGACACAAAAAGCATATTTGACGAAAAACAAAAACAACTTGTGAGCGGTTATTGAAATCAACAATAATATATGTTTATAAATATCTATTTTATTAAAATTCAGCTCACAACATACAATGAACAATAGTAAGCAATGTGGAGGAAATCGGGTGAAATTAATATAATAAAAAAAACAAACATAATATAAGTTTTAAAAAATATGTTATTGCACATATTATACAACAATACAAAATATAGGTAAAGGTAGGTAAACCAATTTGGTTTTTTAATACACTGTCGGTGGTGAAATTTGGCAAACCTAACTCATTCAAAGCGTTTGATTGCTCTTTTAATGGGATCGCATCTTTAAGTACTTCGTACCTTTCTATAGATGCTTTACTCAAGTGAGTCGTTAAGGTTGTCGTCTGGGAATCGGACCGGCACACTGATTCAGTGAATTATGTTCACACCGGTTGACTGGCCCTCAAAGTAATAAAAAATCGATCATTGACCTTATGTAACCTGATGACACTTGGAAACGTGCTCAATTCTCTCTTTTTTATCGTCAGGCTCGCTGGAGGTAAACAACTTTTCGATATGTGGTACAATTAATTTTTTAAGACACAAAAAGCATATTTGACGAAAAACAAAAACAACTTGTGAGCGGTTATTGAAATACATTGACCGCTCCCAAGTTTTTCGTCAAATATTCTTTTTAATTGTGTCTTTAAAAAAATCAGTTGTACAACATATAAAAAAAAGAAAAAAAAATCCACCCGAGCCTGGCTTTAATATGTATTTATTGAAGTTAATAAAGCAATATTTTTTTACAACCTCATTTTTTCAGAAAATTTACTCAAATTTAACACAATGGTCAATCTATGTTGGTATATGCCTAGGTCTATCATTTGAAAGCAGACAGTATATCTTAAAGCTCATAGTTTCAACATTTTGTTGACAATTACAACTGTTTGATTTTTTTTAAGATCGACAGAAAGGAATGAAATATGTATATCAGGAAACTTAATAGGGTCAAATATTAAGTCAGTTGAAAGCGGCACAGCGCCCTCTTAAAGTTTAGTTCACCTTCACATTTTTATCATATTGTAGCCTATCGAAACTTCTAAAATAGAGTACTATTGCCTACTAGGCCTATATTTATGTAGTAAGTATAAGGAATTGCAAAATAAGGTCAATATTGGACATAATAGGAATCTACAACTAGAATCTACAACTAGTTTAACGTTAAAACGCGTTTTTAAAACAATCTAAAGTCCTGTCTAGGTTATAAATGTTCTTTGACGGGCAAACCATTGTATGCCCATAATTAGTCATCAGACCATATTTATTTATGTCACATGTTTTTTGTCAAATAAAATGAGATAGTCTGAACTGAAAAACGAAACTAGGCAGAAATTTACAGTAATGTTCTTTTCATAATATTTAACCTTAAAACTTTTTTGCTGTGTGCCTGGAGGAGGAATACATTCTGTTTAAGATTTTTGTAACTATTAGAAGGCAAACACACAATTTCCCTTATAGCTGTTTCTCCATCATTTCGGAAGGTGCCTTACCATATTACCGATACAGAGGCCATAAGCATGGTAAACTCCAGGAAGCGCACAAACCGTGTTTGCCCCAAAAGAGGACTAATTTTTGTACAAACTCAGTAAAAGACGTAATCTTTTGCCAAGAAAAAAAAATTGTCAACATTAAGAAATATAAAAAGTTATTTTTTAAATAAATAATGTGACTCTGGTGGCATCGTGGGTGTAAATATTTGACCAAGGCCACGAACTAACGATTTTTTAATGCCTTTTTGATTAAAGTGAACACCGATGCGAATATTTCATATTCTACGTTCATGTACTCCTACCTTCTGCGCTTCAAACACAGCCGCTCAATTTGGTGTGAAAATACACATTAGATTCCAGACCCAGAGTCTGCTGATCCACGTTGAAGATTCTACGCATCGTCTGTTTGTCAAAATGATAGTTGGCTTTATAGTTTCACGTTTTGAGCCACCATGCTGTGTTCACATTCATCTTATTTTGGCAGAATATCCAGTTGTGTCAAAGTGTTTAGATGTTTGAATTGATCACGTGGGGAGCCCCGGGGAGTTCTTTATTACACAAACATAGTGTGTTTCCTTTCGTGTAACGTTCTGTAAAATGAAATTGATACAAATCCTAAGTGTCATTTGTTTTACTATAGCAGGAATTTCAAAACTGATATGCATTCATTGCACGAATGGTGAACTAAAATAAACAACTCAATATTGATCTGGGGGCTTAACAGATAGGGGAATCCTAGTTTCAGCAGAAAAAAGTTCACCTTTCCCTCATTAAATTTTTAATATGTCACATGACATCTTTCGAATGTGTTTTTAATTAATTTTGCAATAGTGTTTCCTTGTTTTATCCAATCATGATTAATTGCAATAAAGATGAATTTGAATTTGATATGAATGAAGATGTATTAGAACGAAAGCCCATGTGCTGCTCAATGTAAAATGTTTTTTATATCGATTTGTTAATATTCATTCATGGCCTACACACTCCTAGAGATTAATGCCTGCTCTAATGCGAGGTACAGTACTCTTGTTTTTATTCAATGAGTTAAAAAAAAACAAGCCCAGACTAAGGACTTAAACTACAGAACTGTATGATAAGGGAGAAATGTGCGTCAAAGATTTATCCCATCAACTATGACATGCGAAAAAGTCTAATAATGATTAATAATTGTTTCGGACTTTGTAAGTTGAGTTGTAAACACAAATAAATCCAATTTATTGTAGTCTTAACCAAGGATATAAAATCCCGAATCAGCCTAATCCGGAGACCACCGACCATGCAATCCTATTCAAAGAGAATTAACTTTACATTGTGTTGAACGATGCCTACTTAACATGCAATAAAAACGTTTACCAATGAATAGTTAACATCAGACAAACATCGCTTCTCTTTTTCTTAGTTGAAAAGTCTACTCTCACTTCGAACTAAATAAATATCGTTTAAAATTTATGATTTCTATTAAGCATTCTTATGCCTATCGGTGTATTATATGCAGCAATTTATGCCCAAGTAAGTAATAGTTAATGGAGTACATCTTCATATCAACTCATATCTATTCTGCTTCAAAATTAATTATTTACCTATTGAAAAAAAAGGACTAGTACATAAGGTCTATTGGTTATTATTACTTATTCTTCGAGGATAAAACATTTGTGGTTTATTTTGTGGAATATGCTAGGGGCAAGTTTGTTATAATATAAGACACCGGTTATGAACACTCATATCGATTGTCCCATTCTTCTATTGTGGCCTTGTTAACTCGATAGCATTGAAAGAGAAACAGTTTTGCTAACAATTCTTTACGTGCATACGAATACTAGATTTTGATTAGAAGTAAAGAACGGGGACATCATACTTGTGCTCCATCTTATTAGCTATTGATATGTTACCCGTCGTAAATAGCAGCGTGGTAACACTTTACTTCTGTTATGAGACGTGGCCGAGTTAGGACTAAATTACTAATCTACGCTTCAGTTTTACCAAACTTTAAATTTTGGAAAATAACTTAGCAGTAATTCGCTTGTTGATATCTCGTCCGGTTGCAAAGTTGTATGCTATACATATTTTTTTTATCACTTCATTACATGTGAACTCATATGTTGATGTCTTATCATGAGGACTGTGTAAATGATGATGTTATTCAGGTATTTCTAGCAAATAAAACATTTTGATTATACTGACGTGAAATCTACACTTAAGCCGTGTGATCAGATTTTAGAAACTTGAGGCGGCGCAAAAACTGTTCAATCCTATGGCGAGAGAGCTGCAGTACTACAAGCAGCAAGCATATTTTTGGGTCATTTGCTTGGGAACAGGCAATATAACTAGAGATAGTCTAAAATCATTTGGATTTGCAAGAGTGATTTTGAATGAGGTCAGGTAAACACAATGGATATTCAGAAACAGTTACGCTCTATTATCAAGGATTTGGAGAATTCGTGTCAGTTTTATAGTAATGCCGAGACTGGGTGCAGAAGTAGTCCTACAAGAACAAGAAAACGTAAACCCAAGTTACAGGACCGAAAGAGGGTCCCGAACCTAAATTGTGGGGTATCTATATGTAGATCAGAACGAGGCCTGAGCAGCAACTTAAGTTTTGGAAAGCTTCAAGAACTTCGATGCAGAACGAAGTCTGCTTTGAATCTAATTAAACAAACATCTTTTACATTTGACGAGGTGGTAAGTTGCAACACCCAGCATAAGTATCAAGGCACAATGGAAAATATCAGTGTAGAGGACCGCCGAAAGTCTATCCCAGCAATTTTCATTGAGAAAGTAAAGACGACTCGTAGCAGGCGATCCACAATACATTCTTCAGAACAGCGGAGAAGATCAACTACAAAATATGTGGAAAAACGGAAAAATTCTTCACCATCATTTTCTAAACCTCAGAGCAGAAACGACGAGAATCGTATTAGTTTAACACCGTCGGTGGAAGCAGACAATTTTGTTAGCGACAGCAGCCAAGACGATGAGGTTCTTCCAGAACACTATTATGCCTCAAATATCATGGCGAAATTAAATGCTTCAACGAAACCCGAGAAGCCAAAACGGAAAATATCATTATTTCTAAGAAGACCCGTGATCTTTGATAGAAAGTGTGTTGCCGAGGAAGATACTGGCGAAAATCATCACTTGGAAATAGAAGCTAATCAGAGTAACAAATCGGATTCATACTTGAAAGGTAAGAGAGACAATTCTGTGGAAAACGTGTGATAGACTGCATTAAGCATAATCATCAACAAATTTTGATAACAGGTCTTGTTAATACAATTCTCATCGCTGCTCAACTTGTGTTTCAACTGGAGGGCTGAAATGCAAGTTACGAGAGTGCACCGTCTTTCGGATGAGACGTTTAAGCCATTGTTCCCGCGCACGTGCACGTTAAAAAAAACGCATTACACTATTCGGGAAAAATAGGGGATTGTCTCAATTTGCTCTGTTCAATCACCACCAGAAGGACCCCACTGGAAATAAGTTTTCTTCATAATTTCGTGTGTTATTCTTGGTGTCGACACTTAATAAATCCGTTCTATAACTGGTATAATTATTCTCATACATATCATAACTGAGTCGCATGGTCCATATAAACCGGGAGGAGTCATATTAGAAAATAACATGAGAAATTTACATCTATCATCAAACAGCTTATTCTCATCTAGATTATTTTCTGTTGAATTGTTTGTATCCCCCTTTTCGAGTTAATATAACAATACTGTACCCACTCGCTTGACTGATACTATTCTGCAACGTCATATTTGTCTGTAAAAGATTTATTACTTTGGTGAAAACATTAAAGAGTGTCAAATCCCAGGCAATTATACTTATATAAATCGTAAAATGGCAAGTTAAACCACATATAAGTGAAGCAATAATTTGTAAAGACCAGTGCAGTTTGTTCTCAGCACGGTTTATAATGGATTGCCTTGAATTTTCATGATTATAAGCCACAATACCTCAATATGTTGATGTACCATAATAGATTAGACTTTACAGACCTAATTTAGCATTTCTAATCATTTTCTTTCATACCACAAAACCCACGCCTAAATTGACATAGATATTATATATATATGTATATATATACATATACTTATATTTATACACATAACGTAAGGCCTATATATACATATAGGCATATATATAAATATATATAATATATATATATATATATATATATAATCATATATATGGTGATAAAAAAATGGGAACCTAGACATTAGAAGCATTGATATATTGAAAAGGAAGATATATATATATATATATATATATATATATATACTTATATTTATACACATACCGGTAGTGCCTATATATACATATAGGAATATATATAAATATATATATAATCATATATATATAATAAAATGGGAACTTAGACTTTAGAAGCATTGATATATTTGAAATGAAGATATATATATACTATATATATATATATACATATACTTATATTTATACACATAGTGCCTATATATACATATAGGCATATATATAAATATATATACAATCATATATATATATATAATCTTATATATGGTGATAAAAAAATGGGAACCTAGATTTTAGAAGCATTAATATATTTGAAATGAAGATGCTTCTGCTACTCTAGCCTTCACAAGCAATTCACAAAGAAATGCGAAAACAGTAAATTGTATAACAGTGTGCAGGCATATACATATCTAAACATCTTCTTACGAGTATATGCTCAATTATGTTTTTCCCATTTGTTTTTTCCGTGGATAGCTTTGGATATTAGAAGTATTAAATAGCATAAGAGTGATATCAAGGGAATAATTCGCACATAAAGCGAATGTTCGCACATAAACTGATCCCATGGAATATTTTACTACAATCCAACATACGCTATCCCGATACAGAAATATATACTATATGCAAACATTAATAATTTATTTTCCTTTATTGTAGATTGCGTCTTTATTTGAGTGTCGTATCACATTTATGTGCAAATTACGGTATTCTTCTGAAATCACACTTATGCTATATAATACTTAAAGTGCGGACTAACCATGATACAACAACTGACCTATGAACTGATTGTACACATGTTAAGTTCTCATTGATGCATAACGGTTTTATATGTCTAGTATTTACAATGTTATCATAGGCGTACATCAAGTTTGTTCTTTACGGTTGATTTAAGGTGTTTTTATAGGTTATCTTGAATATTGTCTCCCAATCATTACTGGTTTACAAAGAAAATAATAAAATAGACCTTTAGAAATTAATGCAATAAGGAAAACATGACTTTAATGACATAACATAATAGCGGCCTATCGGTAATAGGCTATCCTGTTTCGTTTCATGAAGCCGGTTACTAACTGCGTCGGACGAATGTCTTACGACCGTCGCACGACGAATCCAACTCCACTTCCTGTAAGCGCTAGACTACGCAACGCCGTCTGCTGATTGGCGGTGGCAGTCTGAAGGGATCGTCATTACAAACGTTCTGTTGAGCGCGCGTCGTTGCGTTGCGTTTTTTTCACAGGATCGCGTCGGCCAACGATCGTGTGTGCATTGAGTTACCGGCTTTTAACGTCAAACCAAGTTTTTGCAGAAAGAAATCACTATTTTAAAGTATTATGAAGTATCACTTATAGTATTGGTTTAGTGTTATGAAACATCTTTAGAAAGTAAGCTGAATACCAGCTTAACTTATCAACACAGTTGATATAGCAGCTGGAATGTAATTAAGTGTAGGTTAGCAACCCCGGTCCTAAATCGCCCGGAAATGGATTGTAGGCCTACTATTGTAGAATGGGGTGTACATGGAGTAATTTGTTTTGATGCTGCTCTACAATATTGGATTTAGACTATAAAATTGGAGGGTTTCTTGACTTGGTAGCATCTTTGGTTCGGACAAGTACTTGGTAGGATCTTTGCTTCGGAACCTGTATACTCATATAAAGTCGTGTTGTGTCTATATATGGTCATGACGTGTGATGTCATCATGACAATATTTTGGCATTTCGAATGCTTTTTGTCAAATCGAATTTTGGAGTCTGGACAGGACTTAAAGTTTAGTAGCCTATCATATAACAATATGGAGCTTTTGATTACACGACGATGGTAGGACGTAGAACGTAATGACCTCACTAAAAGTCATAAGCGCATGCGAGAACGTTAAGGTCAACTCGTCGAGTGGATTCTGGAACGCAATTTGGCCAAATCTCCGTACGGTATGTAGAGAACGTAGGACGCAAGGTAGGGCGGTCGCGCATGAGCGATTCCGTTCTTGCGTCGCGTCGTCGCTCAAATCGAAATCTTCCTAATATATCGTAAACTGTATCTTACTGGTCGGCGGGTCCGCCTTGATCGTTTGGATATTAATCAGTCCTTTTTCGCCTATTGTTGTATTTATTAATATAAGATTTCATATTCTTGAAGTGTCTAGCCTACTCTCACCTATCAAAGTCACAGATGGTTTAGTCAAAGCAGCCAGTAGTATTCTAAATTAAACATAGAAATACTATACTAAGTGTAAAGCAAGAAGTGAACACAATAATATTCTCGACAGGAGGCCTAACCTTGTGCGTGTAGCATTGTGCCAGCGTATTCCTATGAAATCCGTGATTCTCTACGGCATTCATATACATTAACGAGAAACTCCACTTTACATCCTTTGACTTAATGGCTTTGAAATTTTGTGGACTTTGACCTTGCTAGATTAAATCACGTGATTGGATATAAGGAATAATATTTTAGCAATTTTTTTTTGAAAAACATTTAATTTCATTCACATATGGATTTAATGTGTTGAATTTCAATTTTAGAATAATTTCTCGTAAGGTTTCGTTTCATTGTCCTTTATGGAGATGTGTGTTATTAGTATTACTGTATACTAAATTCTAAGGAATATAACTGACGCACTGTGTATCGAATTTAACATTTGTAAAACAATCAGGATATAGCTTTGAACTTCGACATAGACCCGCGCACTTCAAACTACGAAACGGCCAATGGCCCGTTCTGCACTAGGTCTAACAAAACGACTGCGTAAGCATACGTAAACATGTGTACTTGTGGAACGTGTGTGTGTTTCTGGCCCGTTCTGATTGGTCAGTTGCTCAGCCTAATTAACACTCCAATAAGGCCACTTGACTACTAAAGGAACGTAAATATTCACAGTTGTCTGCTATACGTTCCTCCATATTTATACATGGATAAAAAGTAATTAAAATCGTGTAAGGATGACGTAATGATAAAGCTCCATGGGCTCAGTCAATCGAAAGGTCGGTAGTCGAATCCATGGCTGGATCGTTTATTGCATCTTCACACGATGCACTTTAGCTACATATCTGTAAGTACAAAAGGGTATGACCTGTCTCTTATACACATCTAGATGTGTATAAGAGACAGGTATTATTATGTCCTTTATTCAAACCTTTATTTACCTTTCTTTGATGTATATATACAGTGCTATCGTGGAAAATAGCAAACTCAAAGCAGTTAAATTTTATTAGTAGTCCTGCTTTTGATAAAACTGAGAGAAATGAGTAAAGAAGGCATGTTGCAAGTGAACCGTTGCATCGCTTATATTGATTTAACAAGTTCAGCTCAATGACCGACTTGCTTCTTTGGTTAAAGACAGCTCGTAAAAGCATAATGCGTATATACTACACCGCACGTATTATAACGACAGCAACTCCGAAACCAGGTTGTTTGATTGCGTTGAAATTTCACCTTTAATTACACTCAAATATAATTCTAGTAACGCTATGCTTCATTTGAATTTAGCACAGGCATCGTGTTACCTGAAAGGGTAAAACACTTTCTATTTTTTTTTTATTATTATTACTTTACGCTTTCAGCTCTAGTAGTGGTGATTCTGGGAGTGGCTAAACGAGTGACCGCCCACTTCCCCTAGCATAATTGTACTTATTTTATAATATGCATGGAACCAACACTTATTGATGGATTAATCCTTTCATAGAGCAGTAATCTCGATACAGCAGATAGGCCTACTGCTAGCAATAACAATATTGTAAAGTCAATAAGTAATGATATCTATTAGTTTTATACATTGGAAAAGTATTGCTTCCGTAAAGCATCGCTATTTGCGCAACCATTCTATAAGAGTTTCAATAGACATAATTTAGAATTTGAATACCAATATGAGGGAGCTTTTGGTTGCACTACTACGGTAGGACGTAAAACGTAATGACATCCCTCAGAAGTCATCTGCGCATGCGCGAACGTTAAGTTATCTTTTCGCGTGGATTCTAGGACGCAATATATGGCTGAATCTACGTTGTGTTGCAGGGTAGGAAGAACGGTCTCGCATGAGTAAATCTGCAAATCGAAAACTCCCTAATACCGGAAACCAAACACTAACGCTACCCCGTCCATTTTTATCTGTTTCTCCGGCTTCTAAATTCATCTTATCATACCCATGCTATACCACTACAAATGATAAAGGTCTGCAACGCTTTGAAAAAAGCCATCAAGGAATACATTACAAACATAAAAAGCAAACTAACATTATAAATACATTAGACAAGTATTGATCGTGTGAAGACTAATGAGAATGCGTTTCATACTTATATTTGAACGCGTTACCGTACAGAATTGAACATAATTGCGTTACAGATATATGAAAGGAAAATTAAACGTTTATAAAGCACTCTATATTATTGTTTCATTATCGTTGTTCCAGGCATGAGCCGAAGAGGGTGCAATGATTTGCTTTCAATCTACTCAACGGAGCCTCAGTGTCCCTGGCGTCTTATAAACAACAAATGGTGCCGTAACGTGAAAACGGATTTTCTTGCACAACAAATGTTACGCCAAAAAAATCCTGTTATGTGTTTTTTTAATAAATAAACTAGGCATATCATCAACGTGTCTCATTATACACTAATTCGTATGCAACTCTGATTATATAATGTAGATGTAATATACTTATCAATCAATTTAGGTTTTCAATAGTTAACATGAGTAGGAGAGCAAAATCTAGATTTAAAAGTTTGATTTATGTTCCTCTGCACGCTTGTAGCTTAGACCTATCTGATGCTATTAAATAAAGCTCTGTTCAGCCTATGAAATTTTATTTGACAAAAACATGTAGGCTAACATGCCTAAATATGGTCATAATGACATCACATCATGACCATATATAGGCACATCATGGCTATATATAGGCATACAGCAGTTTTTTGGGGGTTTTTTTGTCAAATTTTGTTTAAAAAATTGTTAGAGGGGACAAATAATTGAAAATAATTAGTTGCTTTATTCTCAATTTCCTTGCCAATACAGTCCCTATATATTCTAATAAATGTTCTCGGCGTCCTGATGTCTTTTTGATAATTACAAACCATTGTCTTGTTAGGGTTCGGTACGTATCAGCAAAGTCATAAACTGTAAACTATCGAACTATTGGATTAATATCTGAACAAATATATTTAAAGCTTAATATTGTTTATTTATATTATTATTATTATTATTTTTATTATTATTATTATTATTACTATCATCATCATCATTATTATCATCTTCATCATCCACTTTTTCTTCTTAACACTACTACTACTACTACTACTACTACTACTACTGCTACTACTACTACTACTACTACTACTACTACTACTACTACTACTACTACTACTACTACCGGTACTACTGCCACTACTACTACTACTACTACTACTATTGCTACTACTACTACAATTTCTGCTACTACTGATAATTCTTTCAGCTTTTGCTACTGCTGCTGTCTGCTACTAATACTACTACTACTGCTACTGTACCACTACCACTACCACTACTACTACCACCACCACTACCACTACCACTACCACTACCACTACCACTACTACTACTACTACTACTACTACTATTACCACCACCACCACCGCCGCCGCCGCCACCACTATTACTGCTGCTGCAGCTGCTACTGCTACTACTCACTACTGTAACTGCTGCTAATGTTGTTTGTTCGCTGTTGTTGCTGTTGTTTTTGTTGCTGCTGTGATATATACTGACTTTATAGACCTTTAATAATAATAATATAACAAACTATCTTAAGATAATATATAATATGCACTGTCTCCCGTTCGAACAGTAGTAATTATATTATACCGCCTTGGCTGGGCACGAATCTATTAATAATAGTGTTATTATTACTTCGAGGGTCAGAAGTAACTGCAAGTCCTTCAGGTCACAATAATACAGCGGTTGAAAAGGTGTTATTGACAATAGTGTCAGCAAATAAGTAGATATATTCTATTGTATCTAATGCTTCTCAAGTGACAATAAGAAGCGATTTAGGCCTAGGACTAATTACATTTAGCGATCGTTAAATAAATCCGCCCATTCAAGTTGTTATTAGCTCATTGGTCATTAAGTTTAACCATGGTTTAACTTTGTTCCTGTAAAGTTCTCACAGGTATCAAATGTACCCTTGGCGAAAACTTCTCAATTAGTTTCAGCAAAGGATCACATATAGTCTGTTGTATACATTTTGCTTCTCGTGTGACAAGTAAGATATATTTTTTTAATTATTTAGACTGTTAAAACAAATCCATTAAAATAGTAAGTATTTATCTCATTTCAACTTAAATTAATTATTAATTCAATTTAATTTAACAAAGTTTTCTTAAATATTTTTTCCTTTTTATTGATAACAGCATGGGTCAAAATTTCACAAGCCTTTTTCTTTTAATGTTATGCTTCCCTTTTAATATATATCTTATGTGTGTGTTTTTTTTTTTTTTATTATTAGCCAGACCGATGCTTTTTTTGTATATATAGCTTGTTTATAGGTGACACGCATGAAATAATGATCAATTGGAGTTGAGGACCGTGAATCAATACACGCAATCGACCTTTCTAAGATGTGAATTTAAATAGAAAGTCGTCTCCATCGAACTTTAAACTATCAGGAACAAGCAGTTGAAATAGCATTTCATGAAGAAGGCATAGGGACTAATAGGTCCAGTAATATTTCAAAACTCAAAAAATGATAGATAGGAAAACACTGTTTTATCTCTTTTGGAGTATTGAAATGTTTGCACCTTATTTATGTTTTTATTATTATTATTATTAATTGGCATGAACTTCCAGGGGCCAATATGAGAAGGCATATGGGCTGATGATGAGTCGTTGGGAAAATAGAGATAATGACTGATGTGTAATAATATGAGGTGATTTTTAATTACTATAGAGTGTAAGTCATTTTGAACAAAGTTGCAGTGTGGGGCGGGGAGGAAGAGGACTCTTGGCGGAGTTCAAACTCTTTCTTACGACTGTGCTTCCTTTATGAATAACCATTTCATAGTGGTGTCTCTAGTAGTGTTGAAATGGGTGGGTATGGTGGGGGTGCTAAACGGAATGGCGAAAATGAAGTAGGAGGGACCATGGATTAAGTGTGGGGCGCTAACTGGCAAAATAAGAAGATATGGGCCCGGGGTGATTGTTAACTATTTTGGCGTAATTGTTTTGCTTCGAAAATTTATAGTAGGGGACGACTAGACAGGGAGGACTGAAGCTTTCTTATCATTTTGGGGGGAGGGGTGGGGGTGGGGCATGCACAACCCTGTAGATACGCAACTGCCACTTCATAGACTCTAACAATATAAACGGCAACATTTACTAATACAAATTAGCAATAGCCTATGTCATCGAAATACGTTTCACCATCAATTACTAATTACAACCGATCTATCCAGCCTTATATGATGTAACCTTGTAAAAAGAAACTTCTTGAAATATTTGTGATTGAATACATAATATTGCCTATATACTCCGGAAAGATGGTATACCATCGGAAAGATGGTATACCATACTATGATATATCATATCAACAATTTTTAAGCTCGGCTGTCAATTTTATCGCTTGTGGTGTGGGTCTCTCAGTTTTGTAAACCTGTATGCCCTTAGGTGTGTGGGTCTACTTTAGTGGTTCGTGTGTGGATGATTACTTATGTTATTGATCTATTATATTAGTTTGTGTAAACGTACAAAGGACTACTTGGGGTATGGATCTATTACATATAATGTTTGCTTACAGTAATGTGCTAGAGTACCTCTATTTACATTCTCAAATTCGACGATGGCGCATGTCAGGCAGGTGTACACAATTATTTACTATAGCGAAAACATATAGACACCTTCGTTGCAATTTGTCTGCATTACCAATGGTGAATCGTTAAGTACGCAAACACAAGTGGCGTGACTAGATAAATAATTGCTGCATTCTGTCCGAGTCCTGTTGTAGAGCCAGTATTTGCTGTCTTGCGCATGAGTACATAACATTAACTAGCGCCAGTTCCTAAGTGAC
>NW_022758421.1:497630-509126 GCF_011630105.1 Anneissia japonica
TATATATATATATATATATATATATATACATATATATATATATATATACAGTACGGTACTGTACATGCATATACGTATAATGTCTCAATATAGATATTATAAATACATTATTCATTTGTTGTTTTTGATGATACTCTTGATCGAGTAAGTACGTGCTTTGTATTTTATTTCTCAATTAAGTAACTGCAATCAGTGAAGTATTGTGTAAATGACCAACACGGCTAAGTAGCTGCTCTATTTGCACCGGATGGACCAGGCCTAGGCTTATATATCTATTGTAATGTTAGGCCTATCTGTTGTTCTTGTACGTGTGAACATTACGTCTTTGACCGCTCGTTCATTCGCCCGCACTAAATTATTCATTGATTACGTTTGTGATGAATTCGAAGCTTTCGTTGCGAACTCGATTGAGGTTAGAAACTATAATTACGAAGTTAGCACACATGATGGAGAATGACAACTTAGCGATCATCTGAAGACTAAGACAAAGTTAATAATTTTGATTTGTTTGAAGAGTGGTTAATCGTTAGTCATGCTATATGTGAAAGATATTATAACAGGTTTAAGACTGAAAAAAGGGATACAAGTCGTATAATAATACAAAATAATTGCGTGAATTCAAACAAAATATATTAGGACTCATAGGCCTACACTTTTTTTGATAAGAACCCGTATAATTTTTTCCAGGCTCAGTATTCTTAGACCTATTATTATTATTATTATTATTATTATTATTATTATTATTATTATTATTATTATTATTATTATTAAAATACTTATAATGGTCACATTATTAAGAAGACACAACAATAATTGTTATTATTATTATTATTATTTTCTTTCAACATTTCAGGCTCAAAATACTCCTATTTTGTTCTTATTTTACACACCTTTCAAGACAGAAAATTACTATACAGAAGTATATTGCTGTACATATATAGTCACCCCCTACTGCACATAAGGTACAAATAAGACCAACAGAATTTTACAGTATATCCAATTAAAACATAAATACGGTACTTCACTGCGTGACTAGCTTGCTTTGTTAGTTTTGCTATTTTTTTTTAACAAAAACCTTATTTTACCGCGGTCTCAATTTTGTTCTTATTTTGTTCTATTTTTTGAACAATCAACCTTGGTTTTCTTAAAAATTGTGTTATTATAATATACAAAACTTGAAGTACCTAGTATTGGCCTCATCACCTTTGTGAAGTCTCTAGACTCACGGGGACTAAAAACGTTTGGTCCGTTAGTATATAACTAAGTCATAATATTCTTGTCTAATTTAATTTTAGTAAATATACAGTTGTTTTTGTAAGGTCAACTTTTATGTATTTTTTTGTTGTATGGTACATAAAGAAATAAAAATATGCAAATAAATTATTTATATAAGTATTAATTTTTTAATTGATTAAAATGGATCGTAGTGTTTATCATATTGATTGTGATAACACTTAATAGACAGTCCACTGTACTGCGTCAAACGGCATTTCCTTCTCCAATACAAATCAACTTTGCCAATGTTTAAATGCACTTTGTAATCATTCTTATAAGAGATATTACGTCATCTATTACGGCATTATTACGTTTTACCCACAGGCAGGCGATACACACCGAGTGTATTATCCTGACTACATTATGACCGGGAGCTAAGCTCCTCCATCTTGCTCTTATCTTACCCCAGTTCAAACTTGGTTAGCGTTCGTTTTTAATTGCTCGGCTCCTCGAATAACCCTCGCAAGGGAGTTCGGATAGAAACAATGTATTCGTTTACATTTCGCTACTGGTGCAGCATTGTGGCTACCGCGTTCCTTAGGGGCCTAGCCAAAATTTCCAATTTCCAATTTGAGATAGGACAAATAGGAAAAATATGTAATATGTATTTTTACGTAGATTTTTGTATAGAATTTATTCGGCATTATTTTGCGTGTGGATCAGAATCCATCATTAATTATTGCTGCACTTGTAGCTTTTGTAACACTGTTAAGTGTTGTGTTTTTAGTCTGATACGTTTAATTTATAATTCATATTTTTAGGCTAAATATTTATTAGTTTTCACACCTTTGTTTACTCATCACACAGAGTGAAATGTTTTCCAGTGAACAGACGATTAATTCATTTCCTCAGAGTGAAACGTCAATCATTTCGAATAAAAGCAGTTTCACGCCAAATAAAGAGTGATCTTTTAATTCCTTTACATTAAGAGGTACACTTACTCACTGATCGTTATGATGTGCTGTGTGCACAACTATGATGACGCGTTCAGTCACTTTATCTCTGTTTATTGATTCTTCCAATGGGGATTCCCCATAGTAATCGTCGGTGCACAAATGGATGAAGGCAGGAAATACGGTAATAAAGTACATTCAGTTAGTCGTGAGTTCAGGATAGGATGCGCAAACAAGATGAAACGCTATTTTGTGTTCCACTATTCCAAACTAATCCCCTTCATCAAATTGTTTTGATGAATACCTTCGGATCAATCTTGTTTACTATTTGGTGTACGGTCACGTGTTAATTGAGCGATTGGGTAAATAGATTGATGGGTGATTTAATTGATTGATTGATTGATTGATAGATTGATTGGTTGATTGATTGATTGATTGATTGGAGAATGGATGTATAGATGGATAGATAGATGTATATATAGATGGATGGATGGATGGATGGATGGATACTAACTTAACGTTTTTTGATATTCTGTTTTTTCAATTTGTACAATATTCTGTAGCGATTTTTGATACACTTCGTGAGATGGAGACTTCGATGGCCTGTTGTTACAGTTTTTCTGTTAAATTCACTACGTGAGATGGAGACTTCGATAGCCTGTTGTTACAGTTTTTCAGACCGGTAGGTTTCGATTCCCAGACGTTTTTTGAGGCCCTCGGTTTCGCACTATGACAAAAGCCTTTGAAGTAAGCGTAATAATATAGATTATGATCAAAAAAAGGTCTGTAAATCTGCGAAAACATGTCTCAATGATTGGATCTTTTTAAAATAAGTAATTCAATTAATTTATTCGGTTTTAATTACATTTTTAAGGTTTCATTCTCAGAGTTTACGGTATTTAACCAAGGTTATCGAATCACTTCAAACGATCGTCTGAATGTATTGTTAAGTCTGTTATTGAATTAATTACTGCCCTAATGTCACGTACTGTTTTCATTGAAGGTGTTGATATGTTATAAAGGATTTACAAAAGTCTATTTTGTTGTATAGTGCAACAATTAAAAGCGCAGTTTAGCCGTACTAATTGTTATTGGAAATGCTAAGACTATGAATATTCAAATCTTAGGCCTACCGAAATGATCAGAAAATCGAATCTGTGTGTAAGAATATGAACGCTGACGTTCAGCGTTCCCAGAATTAAATGCAGTATAGATTTTGGTTCGGATCCGATGTAAATGCAAATACACCTGAATTTATTTAGTCTAGTATTCCGTTGACTTCTATGTCAATGCCAGTTTACTTTGTGGTATTCCCATCAACGTTCAGATAACATTACAACGTATTGATTGCGCTTGGCCGGGTGAGTAAATTCTTATATATCGTGGATACACTGAATTTCCGAGTATCAGTAATTATGATACCTTGGAATAAAGCTATGACTAAGAAATAGTTTAAAGATAATTTCGAAATTCCAGGATATCTTCTTTGAAAAACAGAATTCCACAGCTTTATGTATGTTTGTTTATTAAGATTGTTTTCATGGCATCTCCGAATTTCAGAAGGTCGATAAGCTTCCGTATAAAGACGGGCAATTACACTGCACCCGGCGGTCGTCGACCGACGCCATACTATGGAAAACGCAATGCGACACGGGCGCGCAACGAATCGTTTTCAATGACGGTCCGTTCAGCCGACAGCCACCGGCAATCAGCAGACGGCGTCGCGTCGTCACAGAGAGCAGAATCGGATTCGTCGGCCGACGGTCGAAAAGCCTTCGTGTACTACATAGTACGTAACCGCGCTATGGTAGAATTACTTAATCTGGGATGAACTGTGTCATTACTCTCTTTAAAACATTATTTATCTTACATTGTTGGGTCAGTGGAGGAGATTCACTAGAATATGCATCTGACATCATGATATTAAATATGGTATTACTATATTTAACGACTTGGAAAGTTGCAAAGAAAATGGACGTGATATAACTGACCACAGTAATTATAGTAGGCCTACAATGTGATAATTTCATTCTGACTTTTTGAACATTTTGAATAATGCAATGATAATATTAGGCCAACATTAAATAATAATAACAATGATGGCGATTGTGATGGTGATGGTGATGATGATGATGATGATGATGATGATGATAAACCAAAAAGTCCCTTGATGAGGCTTAGGGAGTGGGTCGGAATTGTTTTTAGTCGTGAGAAAAATTCCTGCTGTGACAGGAATTGAACCCAGGACCCTGGGATCAGAAGGCAAGCATCTTAACCATTGAGCTATTCAACTCAACCTTTACTAAAACAAGTTTATCTTTTTTTTTCATTACGACAATCACTTTGTATTTTCGATGTAATTTTATTCAATTTTACAGTAAAAATGACATAAAAACGTGACGTTATGCTTATACCTATATAACAATCTTGGTAATTCTATCTAGAAGTAGCAACAGGGAGTTTTCGTAAGCTTACGAAAACGATAACGAATACGGTTACGTCATCAAATTTATAGACAACTCTTCCCAAGTAGAACATCTGTCACAAAGTAGGCAATTAATGCTTTTTGCATGAACCAAGGATCATATTCATCTTGTAGAGAATTGTTGTCAAGAATTTTTTAGGCACGAATGACGATAAGGATAATGACGTATTCGTATTCGTTATTGCTGTCGTAAGGTAGCAAAATCTCCCCTATGATTGGGCAATTATGTCACAAAAAGGGGTGTGCTATTTTATCATACTCCTAATATGAGCCCTAGGACTATACATTAGGCTAATGTAAAACACTATACTGTATACTATTGCTCGACATACGTATGTTAGGTCAGACTTTTGGACATAAACAGACGACCGTCTGTTGCATCGAATGTAATAGGCCTATGTAATAGATATTGGGAAATCGATAGACAGGCTTTTCTCTGGGGAACAAATGCGGGTGATATTTCATCACGTGAAACTCTGATTTCTTGTATAATAAATCATTTAAACACAAGTGACCTAATTATGATCACGTGACAATCAGAGAAGGACGCAAAATTCATCTTGTTATGTCATCTCCATCATCATTAGTAATTCATTTGTAAATGTTTCCTCGGCGAGATTAGTCAGTAGGCTAAACGGTCCTGGTCCAACGGGGAGCATTTCGGCTCATCTTTACAATTAAAGCCGAGTTATTACCGTAGTAACTGCGTAGGCCTACTAATGAGAAGGACGTTATGTTTCCATTAGGTAGGCATATATCGAAACTGTGCTTGCGTGAGTTTTGTTTTCTTTTATTATTATCTTTCATGCTAGGGGTAAGAGTACGTTTAGCGTCTCCATCACACAGGCTTTGTAGGCCTAAATGACTGCCTTTTCTCGTAACATTGAGATAACATGGAGATAACTTATTTATGTTTCTTGATTGATAATTCGTGTGTCATGTGTTTATTTATTAATTGTGTTGTATGAAGTTCAGGTACTACAATTAATATTCAGCCTACATCTTCATATTCCAACGCTCATAATTAATTTGGCGCTCTTTTTACCAGATAGGCTGGCAATCTAGCTAAAAAATAGCCAAAAGTCAAACAAAGTGCTAACAAAGGTTGATCCTTGGTCCATTCCACGCATGAGTTATCAACAAATACTGTACCTGGTTATTCAATTAAACTTAAGATCATTGTTTTCGAGACAGGCGTTGATCTACATAGTATTTTCTCCACCGTTGACAATAATTCACTAAATGACATTCGGAAGTTAAACACCCAGTGCATCATCTGCCCGGTAAAGCATCCTGCGTCACAGGTGGAGTAGTGAAATGTTTCTTTAATAGAGTTACGTTTATCTTATTATTAATATAACCAGTTAATGTTACTACTATAATTTTTTTTTAAAGTATTATTATTCATTTAACTACTGGTAGTTATTATTTGAATAAAACCTTCACTTAGCTTTTACAAAAAAGAATTTGCCATCTGTATTAATATTATTGTTATCATTATAATCATTATTAATTATAATTGTTATTATTGATTTTTGTTGTTACTTAGCCTGTTGTTATAATTATAATTAATATTAACATTTTCATAATAATAATAGTATTAATAATGATAATAATAATAATTATTATTATTATTAAATGAGACTTGAAGGAACATTACAGTATTGCATTTATTACATTGTAATAGTCACGTGACCACAACCAAGTAGATAATTGCTATTAATGATTTTCGTTATAATTATCATTAATATTAACATTTTCATAATAATAATAGTATTATTAATAATAATAATATTTTTTAAAATTTATTTAGGCACACAATACATGTGCCAAGGATTGTCAAAAGCGAATATATCACTGTCCTACTTGAAGGCGACAATCCCTTACATAAGACAAACATACACACACGATGCTTTACACAAACTAAATCTCAATATGAGATTTAGGGAGTGGAGTTGTTTATGTCGTGAGAAAAAATCCTAAAACACTGACAGGAATTGGGATTGGAAAGCAAGCATCTTAACCACCAAGCTATTCAACTCCTCTACATAATAATAATAATAATAATAATAATAATAATAATAATAATAATAATAATAATAATAATAATAATAATAATAATAATAATTATAATAATAATAATAATAATAAAAATTATATAAGACTTGAAGGAACATTATTGCATTTATTACATTGTAATTTAGCTTCCTAGTGCCAAGATTTCATTAATTCAGTATTTTAAAATCGTGTTTTACTCATTCTTCATTACTTTTCTTTCATTTGTCGATTTTCCACACTAATTTCTTCCTAGTGTACAATATATTATTTTTCTATTATTTATTTGCTCTTTCCTCAATTATTTCAATTTTCCCGCCATTTCATTCTTGCGCCCACACGGTCTTCTGCTTCAATCTCACCAGCCTTTTTTGAGTAATGATGTTATCTTTTCTTATTTAATCCTTCGTCAAATAGGAATGTTATGTTTGTAGGCCTCTCATCAGTTATTCAACTTTCTAGCAAAATTGGAAACATGGTTCCCCTTCCGTGTTTTGTTTTCTAAAAATGCGGTTCAACTACGTAGGCTACATCGTATGTAATTACTACCCCAGGCAATTATCATGAAGGTTGATCTATTGCAAATCAAAATAATTAGCTCTATCTGTCTTATTAAGTTTCATTGCATTGATTTTTAAGTAGGCCTATGATTTTACATGTTAACTCCAAATACGTAGAAAGGACGTCTATCTTATTAACTTGACCATTGTATCACGTGATCCGTTGCACAGATAACTGTGTAGATGCTGTATAACACCATAACACTAATAATGGGCCTGTGTGAGGATTTTCTCGTGTACCACTTAGATAATTTTTCTTCGAAGGCCAAGAGAAATGCAAACAATGATGAACGTTGTCGTCTGCGTAATTTATTGAAGTCAAATGCGTTCGCAAACGCGTTTGAACGCCTCACTGATCACGATAATCAAGTATCACTTCTTTCGATTATAATGACGTACGCAATAAAAAATGTAAAGGATTATAAATAAGAGATGGCAAGAAAGCTACACACTCCTTCACGCATTAACTCGTGAATATTTTAAACGAATAATAAACAAATCAGTGAACGCGAAACAAGTGCGTGACTACCGCCAATAACGTTTCATACAATCGTGGTTGTTATCAGATTTCACTTTTTACAATTAAAAACCACATTTTACAATTAAACAAAAAAAAAACAAGATTTCTTGAGTGCTGCCATTATATTGTCGATCGTAAATGATACAATAGATCTTTCACTGTATTCCCCCGGGCACCACAGACTCCATTATGTTTGTGTCAATAGAGTATAAGTACCAGGCACTATGATCTATATAAACACCAAACGTGTCGGAAAGAATATAAATCAACATAGGAGTGATTGTGTTTTTGCTGGGCCGTGCATTGCAGAAGTCTACTTTCGAGACCCTGTGGACACCGAGGAATAGCAATGCTAATTGGTTTATTTCCACGAATCTGTGGCCTAGGTGTCAATCTAAATCAGTTATATATAATATGCATATTCACTTTTAAAAAAATGACAAGGCCTATTAAAAGCTTGGGGCTAAAACCACAGTCATACACAAATCTACTACGGACAATGAAAGAACTAAAAGTACATTAATATACTACTCGGAATATTCCTAAAAAAATATTAACCAAATTCTAGTCAATTAAGCATAGGGATAATTACCATTCTTTTTTTTTTTATATTGTTGGTAGGCCTAGTAACAATGATGTTGTTCTATAGCAAAGTCATATGCAACTAATATACTGTTAAATAGGTGGCGCCAGGATTTCCCCAACGGGGGGTTATTTAATGGATTTTAGAGTCTACCAATATGTCCAAAATACATATATTTTGTTTTCTTCCCGATGGGGGATGGGGAAGGTGGGAAGCTCCCCGAATTGGGGCCCCTGGTTCCCCAGCCCCGCCGCCGCCACCCCTGTAATGTTAGCTTAGGAAGACATTCCGTTTCCATGGTGTGTTCATGGCTCTATACACTAGGGTAGGCCTACTTGTGGGAAGTAAAATTCAATGGACACCCTTCTAACATAAATGATAGGCATATTAGCAGGCCTAATATTCACAGTATTGGTATCTTGGACTCACTTGAAGGTGACTAATACGTAATCTAATGAATATTTTTTGATGCCCTAGTGCATATTCATTAATAACTTAATTATTAATAATAATCGCGTTTATTATGGTAACATTTTATGGAAGACTATTGCTCTACCATCTATCTATGCTTGTGCAACTGGGTGTAATACCTCAAATGAATGATAGAGCGCCTACATGTAAATGGCCAGATATAACCTTAAGGCCCACGCTGTACACCACAAGCAACCCTTTATGGCGAACTGGGGTGGTCACCGATATCTACAATGCATAACTTGAGTAGAATTAAATTTTTATATAGAATTATTGACATGGATTTAACTCGTTGGCCAAAATTATTATTAAATGCTATGTTGAGCTTTAAATATAACTTTGAAGAATTCAGATTTAAATTTGTATTTGTTTCCAAGATTATTCTTGAAAAATATGACCAGGAGCATTTCTTTGAAAGTGTCCTTTGACTATTTTGGCACTAACCACCAAGCACCATTAAATTTTCATCAACTTACTAATGCTTTGAAAGATATATCTGATCTATCAAAAAGACAATGGCTAGAAAACCTTAATAGTAAATCTTCATTGGTTGATAATGCCAAGCTCAAAAGTACCCCATGCTTGGAATGGTATCTTCTTGATATGTCAGATTTTAAAGGGGCTAGAATATGAGTATGGTGACTCCGAAAAATGACAGACGTGAGGCCATAGTTGATTCTACGTTGATTAAAGGGGCTAGTTTGAAATTCAAATTGAGATCAAACACATTGCGATTGGATAGAAGAACAAGTATATGGTCAGCTGAAACCACTGAGGGTTATGCACATTGTGTAATAATGGTGATGTTGAAGATGTTAACATTTTCTTTTCAGTTGTAGTGTGTTTGATAATATACGATTTAAAGAATTATCTAAAAAAAAACCTGGAATTATCAAATAACTGTAATATCTGGCAAATATTTCAATCATCGGACCTTGATAAAAAAAAAAACAAACTCTATTTCGTTCTTGGAGGTGAAAATGCATTACTTAGTGAGGATGTTCTTAGAGCCTTTGATAAGTTTTGTAAGAATTACGCCAAGATGGCATGGTCCAAACGATCAGAAATTAAGTCTTATTAAGTGTTATTATTTCTTGTATTGTTGCATTTTGAACATTGATTACGGTACTAGTATTATTTATTAGTTTTAGTTGCTTCATTTTGTTAACCTTTTTTCTAACATTATTTGCTACTGTGTATTTACATGAAACTGTAACTAATATATGGAAGGGAGTTGGGAGGGGGTGGGTATATGGGGGTATAACTGAATTAAGTCTATCTTAGTTTAATACAAATTTATTATGTTCCTTTGTTTTTGAATTGTATACTTTGTTTCACTGCATCTATGCATTTTTGATTTTTTTTTTGTATGAAATTATTTGTTTTATTCCGGCCTGTGTCGGTCAAATTTGAAAAGAAAAAAGGATTAATTGATTGAGTATGGAGGGATTTATTTGTGTATGTGTACACAAATGTATTTTATATTACTGTATTGTTTTATTGTTTTAATTTTAAGTTCACTACCCTATTTCTCATTCTTTTTAATTATTTTTTAAGTTCTATCTAAATGCGTACCGGTATATGTTCACAAAGTAATAATAAATAACTTTAGTCACAAGAATGTAGAAATCAAAAACATCATATTTTTCCCCCAATAAATATGTAAAATAGGCGTAAAGTTTAATTCGAACAATAGCATAGTTGTCTTCGAGAAAAGGCTAACACTTTTTAAATTTCTTTGAAGAAAGTCTCGATCGAAGGCATATGCTGATTTTACGACACTCTTTGATTATTCGATTATATTCGAACAATAGCATAGTTGTCTTCGAGAAAAGGCTAACACTTTTTAAAATTTCTTTGAAAGAAGTCTCGATCGAAGGCAGCTGATTTTACGACACTCTTGGATATTCCTTTATAATTTTATGAAACCTTGCAGCCGGAAACATGTGCTTCGGTTTAGAAATTATATCTTAACATTACAGTCCTATCTTAGAATGACTCATGTATTATACCTTTGCATAATGAATGTGCATTATTGTTCTAATCCCACAGGTTTACTTATCCGGTGACCACGTTCCAATTTAAAGTTCGCTATCAAAGCTCCCGTTTTTAATTATTGCCCCCACGGTACATAATTTTAATCAGCATGCTCATAGGCACAGGCACATCAAAATAGAGAATTCTGATTAAGTACGTTGATTGACGAACAAAAAGGAGAATGGGAAACAATACAAAATATAAATAGACCTACAACTCGTTCAACTGCATTTAAGTGTATTATGTGATGAACCGATCGTTGTGATATCATCATCCAAACCATTTTGTTTGGTGGAGCTGTTGGAGAATCGAGCGCATCTCTGACTCTCGTATTTTGCGCAATATAAATGATTAACCTTTACCCTTTAACCTTCGCTTTGCATCCGAATGTGCCGGGCAAGACACCTTACAATATACGGTTGTCTCTCTCCACTCAGGAGGTGGGTACTGATAGGTTCAAAGAGTTATGGCTGCAGAATGGTAATATAAATCCCATAGGCATTTTCCAATGCGGGGGTTGGTGTAATTGATAAGTTAATTATAGGTATAGATGCGTGTTATAAATCTAAAACTATTATTAGGCCTATTATTATTTTTTATCATGTTTTTGTCTCCAT
>NW_022758421.1:509455-522097 GCF_011630105.1 Anneissia japonica
AAAGTCATCACTAGGTGTGAACGGGGGTGTATATTTAACCATGGAGGAATTAGCCTCCATGATTATACTTTCATTGATAAATGAGAAACAGTATTCTACAATTCTTTAGATGAAAATTGTACATACAGCACAGTATCAATATTAGAATGTACTTTTATACATTTTGATAAACTATATTAGGGAGTTTCGCAAGTTTACAAAAATGATAACGAACACGGTAATACATTTTTAGACAACACTTCCAATACAGTAGCGTATCTCTCACAACGTAAGCGATTCATGCATTTTGCATGAATCAAGGATCATATCTCGTACAGGTTGTCAAGAATGTTTTGGGCACGAATGATGATAATCGAATACTTCGTTATCATTGAATGATAATGAAGTATTCGAATTCGTATTCGTTATGTTGTCAAATCTCCCTATTAATCCTCAGGCACTGTTACGTCATCTTATCGTAATTTTAAACATTCACTTTTCAGTACAGTGTGAGCATTGAAGTATTTTTTTAAATAATTTAATGCGAAATGGGATTCTGAAATTCTTTTAATGGAAGTCCTACAGAATGTTGCAATAAAATACTTTTGATACTTTGAAGTTAAGATATTTTTTATGTAGAAAACATTAACCTACGGACCTCACACTTGACTGATAACTTCCCCTTAATATTACAAATTCACTTAGGCCTACCAGTACAATGTAACCAGGGAAGAACTTGTTTTTTTTTTAAAGAATTATGTTCTAAAATGCATTTAACATGAAATACCATTAACATGAGGATTAATTTGCATCTAATAAATTGACTTTTGTTTCTCCTTCCTGGAAATAAACAGAGTAAAACAATTGCACTGAACACTGTAGCGATTTTCAGGAAAACAGGCTTCGCGCACAAATAATAATAAAAAAAAATATAATAAATAATAATAATAAATTAATAATTAATTAATTAATTAATTAATAATTAGCAGCCATTGTAGTACGTGCAATTATAAAGTGCTGTATGAGTTATTTGGCAGAGTATACAATTTTTATAAGGAAAAGTTTAATAGCTAAATTTGCTCTCTTAAGCGCACGCTATCTATTAAATTAGCACCCCTTTCAGTAAGGGATAATAAAAAAAGTCCCAGTTTTTAAAATAAGATAAGATAAGGTTATGATTAACTGCCATAAAACAAACAAATAACGTACTGGTCTCGTATTTATAGTTTATTCAGTATATTATGTAAATGTATGTAAGATAATATAAAAGATAACTATCTAACATAACGGTTTACTTTAAGTGTGTGTAGTACATTGTGTAGTACTTCGTAATGATGTTCATAAACAGAAGTCCCAGTAAACAAACCGTGGGCAAGGTCTATGTAAACTTGCTGATACAAACATCAGGTACATATAAGATGCTACTGTTAGGTCATGTCAGTATAACTATTGATTTTTTGGCTTAGTCCCGACGGGTTTAAAGCCCATTAGATTCTCAAACACAGTTCAAAGTCAACCTGGGTAGGCTTGCCTGACGACGCAGATGCAAGTAAAACTTCAGCCTATAATAGAAGTATTTTAGAGACATGTGGACTTTTCCTAATCCTGGTGAGTAGCCTAGGATCTGGGCCTAGGTGTTATAGAGTAGTTTCCAAATTTAAGTTTTAATTACCTTTGACGGAGATGAACAGTATACGGTCTTGCCTTGGGCAGGCTCAGTTTTATTGGCGATGTGTTGACTAGCGAAAGGGGGCTTTGTATTACGTTGCCCGTCAATGTTATTTCGACCACTTGGCTACCAAAACACAAGATGTAGCATCGTCAAAATCAATAGATGGCCCTTCTTAATAACATAATCAACAGATCGGGATAGTAAATGGTGCTGGCCTACCTAGGTCAATTTAAATGATTTTCTGCTAGTTGAGTTAAGTACAATACCACACAAGTAGGCCAATAGTGATATCGTTTCTTCACCGATTTACTAGCATCTTCGAAGCTCCTTTGTATAAGCATGTCTAATTGGTTATTAAGTGGAGTACTAATACAATATAGGCCTATTTGACAAACAAGTGTTTGTTCAGATTTGTATTAGCATTAGTTTGATCAGATGTGTCGGAAACAAACATAGGCCTAGTATCCAAACTTATTATTTACCCCTTGCCCTTTCAAACACAGTTCGTTTGACGTACATCCGACTTATGGCTGTACGCTTACGTCTGTGTATTTATAATAATCCCCCCACCCAAAAAAAAAACAAAACAAAAAAAACAAAACAAAACAAAACAAATGTTATGTAAATCATTTATATGATGACTAAATCGAACCTTGAACTTGAACGTTTGACAAGCACAACACTAATGTGCATTGGAAAAGCGTACTTTCTACAAATGGGATTTCATTGTGTTGGTCAAACATTTTTGGTATCCTCTATTTCTGTTCAAAGGGGAGTACCACATGTCAGTATGGTCTATGTCAAATATTTTGACAAAGCATATTGATAGCGATCAGCAGTACAAGTACAAATGGTACGGTGACCTCGTTTTATTGATTTCCCTTAAAACGTTTGTAAACACGAATTCTTTTTTATGGTTTCGAACTTTCAGTTCAAGCTTGCGTTGAACTTTTATGAAAGGTAGAATTGTTATAAAAGGTTTTTTTTTTTTTCTTGAACCAAGTAATAAAAACGTACAAGCGCCTGAATCCTGGGATGGCCGAGACTCAACTGGTGCTGGAAAAGGGTACATTTTGAAATATCCCTGCTCAGCGACGAGGACGTATCCTATACTGCAGTGTGGGTGCTGTCTTTGAGTTTTGTTTTTTTGTTTGTTTGGTTTTTTTTTAAATTACATCTGTTCACTTGTTTTGCACATAGAGACTCTCGTATTTGACGCGGTATAAATGAATGTCTAAATTTTAACTCTTACATAGAAACCTTTCATTAAAAAATTACCCTGAAACCAGATGATTTTTTTTATTCCTCCTGTTTATATAGTTTCACAATCTCGTTTGTAAATAGGCCTATACAACTATAGCGAGTATTTTTTTTTTTTATTGATGTATCTATTATTTTTTCCTTGTAGCATTTTATGTTGAGTATAAGAACGCTGGAAAAAAGAGTCGGAAACTATCGAGGAGAAAAACCAAGTCTGTAGCTGAAGAAACCCGGAAGCGGTCCAGCACGTATAATGCCGATGAATACGCACAATTACAGCATCATGGCCGATCAAAATCTCTGCCAACCGTCGAACAATTAAAAGTTCCAGAACCTGTTGCAGATTTTACGATGTCGCATTCAACCAGTAGCATGAACGGCAGTGTATCGTTTGAAAGTTTAAGTTCTAGAGAGGGCGGTAGTGTTGATTCGGATTACGGAGCTTTTGATATCGTGGGTGAGACGAATACTTCTCGATTTCCTTGGTTGCGTGACGTCATGACTCAATGCGAACCATTAAGAACGGTTGAGAAGAGCGTTCAGACAGACTCATTCCTGATATGTGATCACTGTGGAAGGCTAGAGATGTCCAGATGCGGAAACGTGGAACGATTTCGTAAAAACGGACTTTTCGCATTCCATCAACAAGCTGGCTTTGAATACGGCGACGTGGAATTGAGCAGCAATAGCACGCCGAAACTTCGTAGAGGTAGAATAAAACAGATGGGGTCAAGTACTGAGAATGGCCTTAATATCTACAGGTCGGATGAAACAATGTCACCACCGGTGTCACCTTGTCCCTCACCTGTGTCGGTAAGCAACTTTGTTGTTCTTTTTTATATATAGCTTTGCGTAAAACATAATGTATTTTATGTTATAAACATATGATTTACTCGTCAGGTAGTGAAAGAGCATGTGACAGTAATTATACTTGTGTACGTTTAGTTTAATGACCGATAGTACTAAATGCATTTCCAGGAAACTCATTCTTGAATATAATGGTTATCTGCGTTCAATTCTACCGTAGCACACATATGTATGAAAATGCATGTACTGTACATAATACACTATCAATTATCATTATTATATTAATATTTTTCATTTCATCATTTCAACTTATATTGCAGAACGTATACTACATTATAAATGCTAGCTTAATATTCATGTCAGTGGTACGTTTGTCCAAATGGAATAATTCAAATTTAGGGGCATGTTGCACATTTGAGCTTATTCTTCATGGCTCAGTCGGTTTTCGGAAGTCTTTAGTTCGAATTTTAGAACAATAGGTTTTTCTTTAAAAATTATTCCTTTTCTATTTAGGCCTACATATATATATTTTTTGTAAATCCCACATTAGTTTGAACGACCTTTCTTTATAACGGTTACGTTTTATACCCGCATAACTGCGAAGTGGTTTTTAGAGTTTATCTCTTAGATAGGGCTACACACACACATACATACACCTGTCTCTTATACACATCTAGATGTGTATAAGAGACAGATGCTTCGATGACTGGTGGTATTGATGATATGGTGGTGGTGGTGTTGGTGGTAGTAGTAGTAGTAGAAGTAGTAATACGATAGTATTCAATAATACTCGTAAGCCTAGTGGTATAGTAGTAGTGGTAATGGTAGAAGGTTTACTGGTAACACTACGAATACCTACCGTATGTACTACAGAGACATTGCTAATGAATCTGAAGTGAATGGGCAGACGATGTCAGTAAGCGTCGCTGGTGGAGATGAACTTAAAGTTAATTAAAAACCAATCTCTGGGCAACACACGTGTTGTAAACATCCTCTCCCTAGAGATTCAACCAATCCAAGAACGTAATCAAAAATCAGATTTGGCGGGCAATTGTAATAATTCATTGCAAGTGAGAATTGAAATGTAGAATAATTTAAATTTACGGATCACCATTAACGATACTACTTTTGATTGATAGGTGACAGATAATGTGTACGTCGGTGCTTGCAACATGAGACCGGTGCGTAATTATGTTTGTAGAATGAAACGATATTTCGGATCAAATTATTACCTTATACTACACAAGTGTTTTTATCGATACAGATAAATTTGTATTTGCCCAAGGCCATCCAAATAGGGGATCCCAAATAATTTGATATAGCCTATGTATTTTATATATATATATATATATATATATATATATATAATATAATATGTATATGTGTATATGTATGTATGATAATCAGTATTTTGATAGGCCTAGCATGATCTCCAAAAATATTCTATGGGTATTACTTAATAATAATCTTGCGTAAACTAACTGAAACTAAATCCTTTCCGAGCCAGTAGGGGCTCAGTGGGCTGGAGCTTACCCCAGCTTCCGTAGTGTGCAGCGGATGAGAGTTGTACTCACCATGGACGAAACAATAGTCCGTTGCAGTTTAGTCCCCAGCAGTTTGCTGGTACCCGGTGGACTGAAGCAATGTAGCTAAAGTGCCTTGCCCAAGGACACAAGCGAATCTGCACAGCGGAGACTCGAAACCCCGACCTTACGATTGAAAGTCCAAACCTCAACCGCTACTCCAAACTGCCGCCATAATCTCTCACGTAAACCTTCTCGCAAAATATTAATCTTCCTAACTTCACCACACACGTAATATTTCTCTTTGGTTATCTAGTAGTAGATTATTGAAATAATCGGTGGATCTCTCACATTTTAAATCTTAACGCACCAGGGAATACAACGAATGATTCAAATGGAATCGACAACCCGTAACATAGGGATTTCTGTAGTAAAAAAACACTGCTTTTATTCCTAACCGCCAGTACCGAAGTAGTTAGCTCATAAGTAAGGTGATCGGGGAATTAACTAATACGTCATTGACGTGTATTTATACCTATTGAAGATACTGTAATACCAATTTATTAAGTGCAGAGACAGCCTAAGTCTCCTTTATAGACTTGGTAACATTATTTTAGTAGACTTATTTAAAAATATCACTCACGTCAGAGCAGCATATTCTGGTCAAAATGCCGGCCAGTATTATCTTCAGCAGCTGTCCAGTTTAACTGCTAAAACTAAGTAACTCACCGCCCCCTCACCGTAAGGTGGTTGTGCAGACTATCAAAACATAGGCATATTCATATTCATGGGTCTGTGTCATAATGTATGGTATCATAAGCCCTTGCTCCCTAATTTCCCCTGCCATGGAGGTTATGTATCCCCCCCCCTTCCTGTCTGTGTATGTCTATTTAGCAAGATTAAGCAAAAACTAAGGAATGGAAGAAGCTCTTTTTGGCATCTCCTGTATCCGCCACTTTGTAATAGGCTATTCATTATGTAATACGAATCATATATATGAGTTATGGTATCTGATGAGATAATCGTACAATCTGTATAGACGGACCGTTAGGCACAAGCGCGCCCGTCGGTCTTAGGCCGACGCGATTCCACAACGCGATGACGACACGCACGCAATGTACCGTTTCTTAATGACAATGCTGTAGACGGTGCCGCATCGTCAGGGGCTCGCACAGAACGGAGATGGATTCATCGGTCGCCCCGATCGTACGACGTGCATGCCTGACTTGTCATGATTTACGCAGATTTATAACAGATTACTCACAAGTGACAAGAATAATTAATATTTGCGGATTAAACTGTGACACCTCAATCCGCGCGCAGACAAACACGTGTTCAAAAGTAGGGTCAGTGTGAGGACAAGTGCTGTATTATCTGCCTTGCGGCAAAATTGGGATTACCGCGAGTCCTAATTTCGCAATTACCTGGGATGCAATTAAACTAAACACCAGTGATTTAAATGACAGTTGAGTTTAATCTCAATTTATCTTATCATCAATAAATCTAACAAAACAATCGATTTCATACCGGTAGGAATGAAGTTCAAGGATGAAAAACTGAGGATATGTTTTTCATCCTCAAAGTTTGATCAGTTTCCGATGAGCTTGAGGTTAACATGTGTTTCGGGTTAATTTTAATAGATTTATGTTGTCGAACGACAAGTTTTACACCTTTAATTATACTTTTATAATTCCTTTAGGTAGGCGCACACTGTCTATCATGAACTAAAGAAACATGAAGAAAAGAATCAAATACATATTTGAAGTGCAACATTTTATATTTAAGTAAACTATTAAATTAAAATTTAAATATAAACAATAAACGAACAGTAAAATAGTACACTTGTTGTATTTTTTTTGCATAGACCCTTCATTGCCTGGTAATAAATTTAAGAATTATTGTAGAAAAACGTCAACGAACACTTTTTTTGTGTGTCTATTTCCCCTCAAGGGGCATAGATACTATGTTGTCGTCTGGCAGATAAATATCGCTGCAAGTGTATTTCCGGTGGAGACCCTATAAAGACCGGTGGAGGTAGATGATGGGTTATGTGTCAGGAACCTTCTTACTGTACCTTGACTTCACCAAAGTCATACCAAAAAAAAAAAAAAAAAAAACACTATACATTTCCTGATAACCTTGTCCCCATGTGGATACTTTATTAGTAAACATATTACAGTAAGGTTGGTATGCGCACAATAAGAAGCTTCTGATTTGTGCGACGACACGACGCTAGAACGAAATCACTCATGCGTGACCGTCCTACCTGGCGTCCTACGTTCTCTGCACACGTAGATTTGGCCAAATTGCGTTCCAGAATCTGCTCGACGAGGTGGACCGTAACGTTCTCGCATGCGCAGATGACTCTTAGTGACGTCATTACCTTCTACGTCCTACCGGCGTCGTGCAATCGAACGCTCCGTATTCTCTCGCTGGGAGCCTTTTAATCATTCATGTTTGAATTAGTTAATAACTTATTTGATGTGATATTTTAAGTGAGCTATTTCAAAATTGTAGTTGAATTTTTCAGGTATTTTCCGTACTTTTTGGGACCTTTATTTTAATATTGAATGTAGGCATATCTTTATTGGAAATCACACAGCATATCAAAGATTCTTATTCATTAATGTAAAACGAATCAGTAGCAATGCGAATAAGAATTTACAAAGAAATTATGCCAGATTCGTGTTTGTGTCTCCAGTTTATTGCTTAAGGATTCCTTTAATAGTTACCGTACCGTTGTTCAGAAATACCCCGTGGGTAAGGTGGGTTGGCAATTAGAAAGCTAGCCTAGGCCTACTCTTAGATTAAGAATTTAAAAAATGGCTCAAACTGTTCAACCCCCATCAAAATATATCGGATACCCCTCTTAGTAATTATGCTAGATGAGAGAAATCCCTACTGATCCTATACGTGCCTATAGAGCTCACGGACGTCATTAAGAAATACTGCTCGATAATTCTGAGAAATCAACGGGTGATTGGTTACAATAATTAATGAATCCCACAGACATAAATGACAATGTTAAATTGTCATTTGATAATCATTATGATTATTTCAGTTCGCATGGGTAATAGTGTTATTGCGATTACATTGACTATGTATTACTATCATACTTATGGGAGCATAAAAAGACATACTGTTAATACTCTCACGTTCGTTGATAATTTGGATTATGTTTTTATGTGGAAGTGTTTGTAAATTCTTTCATTTTCTAGAAATTGATAAGACGCATTACTACAGATTATCATTTAGAAAATAAGATATGCTGATTTTATACTAGTGATTCTTTTTTTTATTTTGCATCCATTGAATATGTATGGCTTGTGGGATGGCAATAATTCAATGACAACCACAATACGATCCGATTGTTTCTAAGTAAAATGGATAGCATTAGATCCGGCGATACAATTCCACTAAAATGAATTAGTGTGGAAAGAAAAGAATGGTCCACGAAAGACTTATAATCATGAATCATCACCGACTACTTGAATTTTTAAGACAAAAGACTACGAATAAATACTTAGTTATAAAACACAGAATTAGCGCCGACAGGAGACTTACTTGTTACTATTTCTGGGTCGTGTTGTCAATGTAGATCTATTTACGAGTTCGCAATGAGGAATTAACTTTAAACAAGAAAATGAAACTGCAAATCTGATTATATAACTCATTTATTGCTCTTCAATTTAAAACAACAGACCCTTTCAGAGTGTTAAATCAAACTGAACAACTGACCAATCAGGACAGAGCCAGGAGTACGCGCGCGTATTATAAACACACTTGTCACATAAATGCACGTGATTGCGTATGTTTTTTGTTGTTGTGTGGGACCGTACATGCGTCATTCATTTTCATAATTATAATTATCATTAACAATATCATACTCATTATCATTATTGTCACTTTTACTGAATTGTTATAATACATATTTTCATAATTAACATAACTATAAATGGTAATAGTGAATTAACTAACTCTTAAAATAATGCGCCTGTATTAAACGATAGACCTATACTGTAATTGCCAAAAGATATTTATTACATACATCTTAGGGCTAATTTGCATTTCTTTACAATTTTTTTTTAGAATTTTAATTTTCCAACCCAGCGAGTATCATCAAATCCAAGATTAGTTGTTACAGTGGAGTCAGATTCGGATTATTCCTACCACGAGGACACACAAAGTAAATTATTATTATTATTATTATTATTATTATTATTATTATTATTATTATTATTATTATTATTATTATTATTATTATTATTATTATTATTATTATTTATTATTATTATTATTAATGATAATATTATTATTATTATTATCAGCATGATCATCCTCTTCTTCATTATTATTGTTATCATCATCATTATCGATATTATCTCACATTTATTCACAAGTTACATATTACATCATTAGCATTAATTACTTTTATCATCATCGTCGTCGTCGCCATCATTATCATCATCATAATCATCTTATTATCATCATCATCATCTTTATAGTTACGATTATTAATATTGATGCTGTAATTATTAGCATTATTATTGTTCTATCTAATACAATAGAAAGAACATTCGTCAGTAACAAGAAGAAAGAATTATGCTTTCGTATTGTTTGAATTATTGGGTGAAATTAATAATAAGCTAATACCAATAAGTAATAACAATAATACTATTGATGATGATAATGATGATAAAAGTGATGATGATAATGATGATCATGATACCTATGGTGATGGCAACGATGATTATGACGATGATGATGATGATGATGATGGTGGTGGTGGTGGTGGTGGTGATGATGATAATGATGATGATAATGATGATGATGATGATGATGATGGTAATGATGATAATGATAATGACAATAATGATATGACTATTATTACGATTGGGATATGGACGCTCATTTGCGAGGTAGGAATTACTCTAATACCTAAAATGTTGAAAATAGCAGCAACGTGTCAACAAGTTGGATGTTTGATTAACATGGGCAAGGTTAGACCACCTTCCCCCCCCCCCCCACACCCTCTTTTGAATTCGCCTCGGGCACTTGAACCCCTCAGCAAAACAGCATAGACACGCCACTGCGTCGAACATTTGACAATAGCTAGCCAATATGCATTACTTCAACAAACGTGTATTACCATATGAAAAAAAAAAAACATGAACATATATGGACAATAAATCATAATATATGAACATTGAATATATATATATATATATATATATATAAAAATTTGCTCTTTTAGGTGATGAAATCTCTGCATTTGATAATATTGAGTTAAGGTCTTATGATTATACTTCAGAGCAAAACGTATATAGGGAGGTTAATTATAGAAATGGAATGATGATGTCATATCTATCACTATAACAACCATCCTCTGGCCGGTGGTCGTGTAGTTTCCTCTTGTTCTCTTGCAAGCATCTGATTACTTGCGGTTCCAAATGGTTTCATGTATTGTCCATCACCTTTCAACGTCTGGATACATTTCCAATTTTCTAAGTAGTTAGCTGCAAGAATGAAAGCAATGGAAGTGTAAACTTAGGACACACAACGGAAAAGGAGACAAAGTAATAATTAACGGGGTTAATCTTGTTCAAAAATGCCATGTGGTGTAGTTAACAGAACAACTGTATTTTTAGAAGTAAACGTTGCCTACCATCCAATTACATAGTTTACATAGGTTACATCAGAAGAAATGTTTTGACGTATGAATAATAAGTTCCTGAATTTGCTGCATAGACACTAAAAATACGCTATACGCTTGAACATTTAATAAAAATAATTTAACTGATTTACTATTTCAATAATTTTTTACTTTCTAAGGCGAGACTTTTTTTATTCATCGGAGGAGGGCGGAACAAAAATAAAAATAAAATTTTGTTTTCTTACTTAGCAAACAGTTGTGCCAAAAAATCTTGACGGAGGAGAAAATAAAAAATTATCTTTCAAGATTTCATGGCAGCGGAGGGCGTAATAAAAATAAAGAAAAACTTTTTTTTTTGTTGGAAATTTGCACTTTTTTGTGGCGGCGGATGCGCAAATTTGCCAAAAATAAAATTTTATTTTTATTTGAAATCATCAATATTTGCAGTCGGCAGGTTCACTAAACAAGGTATAGAAAAGCCTCGCCTAATGGAAATTTGCCTTGCACATTACCACACATTTATATAATGCAGTACCATTTCTATACCCATTTTATATAGGCCTGCTCTGAAATTTCTGCCTACGACTTTCAGGATTTAAGTAAAATGTATGCAACTTATCAAAAACTAATTTTATTTATTTTTTATTCTTTTGAATGAGCAATTGTAATGTGATGGTCACGCATTTGGTATCGTGCCTTCTCCAGAGAACTGAAAAAAAAATTATTTCCATTACACAATGAATGAAAACAATGCTGCTTCGATTAAAAGCTTTTATTATGTCCATATATGGTCACATCACACAAATTTGTTACATAAATTTGTCTGTCCTTTGTCTGTATTTTAAAGTTTGTTGGTGAAATAAATAAAATGAAATAGTGTGCAAAGTTCAAAGCTGATTATACTCTGTAAAATGAGCTATTGGATGTTTAAGTCAAATTTACAGATATATTGCAAATTTAACCTACCTTTCCATAATCTAACAAATCCATCGTCACTAGATGAAGCAAGAATAGTTCCAGTTATATTCCAACTAATCCTCCACACCTACAAGGTACAAAGATACAGACAAAATGAATTAATATCTGATTGCGTGTTCGACGAAAAACTGTTGTATGCCCATATTTAGTCATGATGTGCCTATATACGGTCATGATGTGATGTCATCATGACATCATGACCATATTTCAGACATGTTACATGTTTATTCCGAAATCTACCATTGTTTTTCACAAACACGGCTAAAAATTAGCTGCCATCTACGTAGCATTCCTGGGGAGTTTATAGAGGCTTTTTTGATGAATAAAATTTAAGTTGAGGAGGTAAATGAAATGACAGTTATAAAAGTCAAGATGCCACTGTAGGCCTAGTGTAGGTGAGCAACGGACTTTTCCGGCGCGTCAATCGAACTTAACAAATGACCAATCACAACAAGGCCAGGAATACACGCGTGTCTCGCATACAGGTTATTTCACATATGCACACGTTTGAACGTTTGGATATGTTTTTTACACTGTCGTTTGGGGTACCTTAGCAACTAGATCCAAGGGGTGGAGCTTAGCAGGGAAGTCCATCGGCAGGTTAGCCTAGGTGAGTTAAGACAGGTTAGCCTAGGTGAGTTAAGACAGGTTAGCCTAGGTGAGTTAAGACAGATTATCCTAGGTGAGTTAAGACAGGTTAGCCTAGGTGAGTTAAGACAGATTATCCTAGGTGAGTTAAGACAGGTTAGCCTAGGTGAGTTAAGACAGGT
>NW_022758422.1:0-1254 GCF_011630105.1 Anneissia japonica
TTATATATTTTGAGAAAGATTGAGTGTATTAAAAAACACATATGCAAGGTATTTCGGGACAACAATCTACATCCCACCATAGAAGCCAACAAAAAATCAGTTGATTGCCTGGACATAACCCTAGATTTAAGAACCGGAACATTCAAACCATTTTCCAAACCAAACAATACCCCCCTTTACATCCATCAACAAAGCAACCACCCACCGTCAATAATTCGTAACATACCAGAAGCCATCAATAGAAGACTATCCAACATCTCGTCTGATAAGGAATCGTTCGATACAGCTGCTCCAACGTATCAAGAGGCCCTCCACAAAAGCGGCTACGACTACAAATTGAATTTTAAGCCTGTACCCACAAAGTCAAAACGATCGCGCAGCCGAAATGTCGTGGTTTAACCCCCCGTACAGCTCCAACGTCGCCACCAATATAGGCCACAAATTTCTACATATAGTGGATGAATGCTTCCCACAAGAACACGAGCTCAGAAAGCTATTTAATAGGAACACACTGAAACTCAGCTACAGCTGCATGCCGAACATGAATAGTGTTATAAATTCACACAACAAATCTATATTGTCTAAGTAACTTCAGAAGAATAACCCTGCATGTAACTGTCGCCAAAAGAGCGAATGCCCACTATCCGGTAAATGCCTCACCGAAGGGATTGTCTATCAAGCTACAGTAACAAGATTCGACAACAAGAATGAAGAAACTTACATCGGTCTTACGGAAAATACATTTAAAACTAGATATAGAAACCATACTAACTCATTCCGTAATGCTAAATACAGAAATAGTACTGAACTAAGTAAATACATTTGGTCATTGAAAGACACTAAGACGCAATATACCATAAAATGGAAAATTATAAAACAATGTAGACCGTACTATAATACTATAAAACGATGCAATCTATGCCTACATGAAAAGTTTCTAATTATTTGTCATACTGAGTTAAATTCTCTCAACTGTAGAAATGAATTAATATCCACTTGTAGGCACAGGAGGAAATTCCTGCTAAGAAACCAATGATTACTAATCCATAGATAAACAATATACCATCTAGACAATAGACCCTTTTAATCACCGCTAATCTGCTTCTCAATTAATGATATGCTTAAGTTTTCCTTGTAATAACATCAGTTGCACATATCCGCCTGATGAGTGTGGTTGGCTCTGCCAACCATACGAAACAATATTGTAGTGGAAATAAATAATATGAAGTAACCAAGTTCTGACATCGTTTGTTT
>NW_022758423.1:0-3268 GCF_011630105.1 Anneissia japonica
AGCAACTCATCGCTTACAGTTTATATTTAAATGTTTTACAGTTAAACATTAATATTTTCTAATGCAGAATTTGGCAATCGTCATGGTCACCAGAATCCATATCTTACATCTTTTCAAATTCTCTGGTATAATTGGCATAACCATTTAGCAAAGCTTATATCGACAGAACACCCTGACTGGGAGGACGAACATATTTTTAATGAAGCAAGGAGATGGGTAGTCGCATGTCTTCAGGTAGCGAAGTTGATGAAAAAAGATGTATATATTTTATATATATATATGTATATTTAATAATATAACATCATACTATTCAGCTACAGTAAAGTATTAGTTTCTTTTATTCAATACAATTTTCATTAACTTAAAGATATTTATACTTTACCATACAAATTTTGATGAATTTTTCAAAGATACTCAGTTAAAGTTTTAATGTGTCATTTGTTTTTTATCCTAATTGATATTGATTTGGAATTCAGTATATTATTGAATTTTTAAAATGTAATAAGATGTTCAGAATTTATAGCTGTCCTAAAGAAAGAATTAATGGCAAAGTTCTCATTCTAATTATAATACAATTTTTTCTAATTAAAAGAAGATTACTTTCTATGATTGGTTACCAGCCTACCTTGGAATAGACAAAGAGACAATTCCTGCTTATAAAGGTATGTTTTATGAGTTGTTATTGTAAAGGAGTAAATTGATTATGAAACTCCAATAAATATACCTGTGTGATGTAAATTTTTATTATTTTTTATCCAGAAAGAAACAACTACTAAAAGTATGTGGATTACTTTAGTTTAGCAAATGCAAGTGTTATTTGAAATCACATCACTTCCACATATAATAATAATAGTAGTGATAATAATAATAATAATAATTATAATAATAATAATAATAATAGTAATAATGATAATAATGATAATAATGATAATAATCCTTATAATGATAATAATAATAATGATAATAATAATGATAATAATAATACAAATGTGCTTAATTAAATTAGTTCATAGGCTACCATATTCAATGCCATTTATTGCCTAAATATTAAGTAAGTAGGGCTTGGCCCGGGTAGTACTAAAGTGCGAGGCAGCGAGGCATGCGAGGCAGCAAGGCATGCGAGGCAGCGAAGCAAAACGACGATTCATGCGAGGCATCGTTTTACCATTCCCAAAAGTGCGAGGCATAACAACGATTCATGCAAGGCATCGTTTTACATCGAAATATGTGCAGAGAACAACAAAAATGCAATGTAAAAGTAATATTACGTATACTATTTAATAATTATGCGTGATAGTCATTGTCAAATTTGCTACTTAATTTGATTTGCTACAACAGTGGACCAGGGCCGGCGGAACGTTTTTCAAAGTGGGGGGGGGGCACTTATAAGCAGGCGCATAACAGGGGTCTTGGGTCGGGGGGTGGGGGGGCAAAGGTAATTATTTTCCCGGTTAGTAATTTATGACTTGGTGTGATACCCACCCCCCCCCACCCCAATGTAGAAAACAATACGGCATGGCTTACTTTAATATTAATATAGGGCACACGCGCGCCCACCCATATAGAAAACAATACGACATAGGGCTTATTTTATTATTAATATAGGCCACACACGTGTGTTTGAAACTAAATATAAGCATATTCATGTGGTTTTATATATTACAATCATAGGCCTATTCTTTCACCATCATTAAACATTGAGGCCCTTCTTTTAGGTAAAACGATCTATCTTAAATATTCATTCTCAAGTTATTATGTTTTTAAGTAACTTAGAAGGCAAAGAAGAGCAAGCACAAGCTTTAACCCTAACAAATGCAAAAAAAAAAAAAAAAATGTTTTTTTAAATTCTAATGTCGTCGGAATTAATCAAAATTCCCTAAATGTGGAATTTTTTAGAGGAAATTGGCCTACCTCAACAAGAAATGCACTTATGTTATATATGGCCAAACTCGTTTTTTTTTAAAACTGAATAAAAGCATTTTCCTTATGGCTTTATTTATTACAAACATATTCTTTCAATATCATTACACATTGAGGCCCTTATATTAGGTAAAACGATCTATTTTAAATTTTCTTTCTTGAGTTTGGGACTATGTGTTATAACTCAGAAGGCAAAGGAGAGCAAGCACAAGCTTTAACATTAACAATTTTTTTTTAAATTCTAATTTCGTCGGAATTGATCAAAACTCCCTAAAATGTGCAATTTTTAGAGGAAATTGGCCAACCTCAACAAAATATGCGATTTAAAATTTGAGATTTTCAGGCACTTTCCCGGGTGAAAAGGGCATTCAATGGGGAAAGATTTTCCACAGATGGATATTTTCCCCTTGTCCCCTGGTGGTTACTCCACTGCGGAGAATACCTGGCGGCTTATATCAAATGCTCTATGGACACTTTTTGTAGTGGAGAAGGGGTTGCAGGCCTGGGTATTGTGATATCTGTTCATTATATCTTCCTTTTTATTCTTGTCTTTATTTTTCTCTTCCCTTTTTCTTTTCCTTTCTTTTCTTTCCCCTTCTTTCTCTTTCCCTTCCTCCCTTTCTTTTCTCTTCTTACCCAGTCCGGTACGACGGCTTGGTCAGCCCGGTAAAAACCGTCAGGGGGACATTCTGCCCCCTGGCCCCCCCACCTTTTACGCCATTGCTTATAAGATGAATGGGAATATGAATCATGCAGATCTGGAATCAAATCTAGGTGGTGGGGTCAACATTCCTCCCCCGGGAAAATTTTGATTTCTAGATGGTGGGAAATGACCTTTCTCGACTTTTGAGCTAGGTGTCTAATGACCTTGTTCTTCAAAGTTCAAATCGATAAATCCCAAAATTTTCGATCATACAAAAATCTCCAGACATTATTTATTTTTCGCCAAAAAGTGGGGGGGGGGGCGGCCCCCCGGCCCGGGCGTGCCCCTCCCCCCCGCTTCCGCCGGCCATGGTGGATTTATTTTTCTCCGCCTAGGCCTAGGCTTAGGCTATATAGTCAGTAACATTGCTGATCACAGGGGGGGATCCAGGATCTGCTGCATTATTTTTTATTCCCATACAATTAGGGCAGAAATTATAAAGGGCGTTATGTAAGGTCAGTTTAGTGAGCTGTTAAATATGAATATGCATAAGCATGACCTAAGTTCGACGTTCGGTGTTTGTAAAGACCACCGAGTTGCTATTATAAGCGTACGTTGGAAATTGAAGATTTATGTACAGGAATAGTGGATGCTAAAAAACCAAATATCATACTTTGTTGTGCAATAGTAGTAGTAGGCCTATTG
>NW_022758424.1:0-597 GCF_011630105.1 Anneissia japonica
AAAACAAATAAAAAAAATATTAGGCCTATTTAATTATGTAATGTTCGTTTAGCCACCACATTGTTTTATTAAACTATTTTTGTTAATAATAATAATAATAATAATAATAATAATAATAATAATAATAATAATAATAATAATAATAATAATTATAATTATAATAATAGTTCAATGAGACTATGTAAAAATAAATTGCGTTCTGCTATGACAAATGCTCGTTTGGATAGCCTCATGATGCTTGGTATACATCGTGATAGGTGAAACGACCTCGACCTTGACAGCGTGGTTAACAGATTTCATGCAAAATTTCCAAAATGTAGAATTTCACTTTCAAGAATGAGGATTTGAAAATAAATTAGATGGTTACATTGCATACTCTTTCTTTCTTGCTTTATTCCAAATGTTTTGGTTTTGGAAGCTGATATTAGAAAACATAGCCTACATGAAGTCATATTATAGTAACTCGATGCCTATCATTCAAATAAGTAATAAAAATTCGCCATTCGTCAAATCCGTGGCTTCCAGGGTGCTTCGCCCCATGGACCCCCCACCGGGGGCCCTAAGCGGCCCCGTGGCCCCCAGCCAAGTGAGACTCGA
>NW_022758425.1:0-909 GCF_011630105.1 Anneissia japonica
CGGTTCGCTGGGTGTGACTTCGGCCGACCTCGGCGAGTTGGGCGATTACATGTCGAAGGACGAACAGAGAGAGGAGAAGGAAGCTCGGTCCTACAACGGACACGTGCAGGTGTACGACGAGATGATCGGTAGTTTGGATATCAACAAAGCCGCGTACAAGTTGGTGCTGAACGGTCATTACAATCCAAAGTACGGACCGTTCAGGTTCCTCAAACTGTCGCTGATATCGCTTCTGATCGACGTCGGTTTCCTGCATTACGCGGCCCTCCACTCCAAACCGCATCCTTATTACAACGAATGTCGAACGGCCTCCGGCGTGTTGAACGTGGATCTATTCAAGAAGCAGTTCATGAAGAGACATCGTGGTCGATACGGTTCCTCGGTGGTAGCTCAGAATGCGGGCGTGTATCGCAAACTCAAGCTGCCCATCGACGGTTCTCCGAAATGGCCTTACATTCCGATGAAGACCAACGTCAGTTTTCAAACCTCCAGAAATGCGATCAACAACCGAAGAGAGTTCGAGGAGGAAAACGACATTCTCAAGTACGCATCCGACGTGAACAGGCAGACGTTTCTGAACCAGGCCGACATGGGACGAAAATACAAGTACCTAGCTGTGAAGAATCACGGTGCCGTGAGCGTTGGCAACGTGATGAATGCCAAACAACGTAAAGATATATCGGAAGACACATCTAGATGGTGAAATTCAGCGTGACGTGTTATTCGGACAATTCCAGGGTTGGCTCCGGACCGCTGAGGTTTCTCGTTCTTTACTGTCCGGAAGACGAAGTGAACATCTTGAAACGATGCACCTTTGCCAATCCCAATCCCACGCCGAAGGGCTGGTTGCGGTCGTGGAGTCGATAATGGATAGGATGCAGGTGCCTTTGGAACAGGCTTGCGAAATGG
>NW_022758426.1:0-2998 GCF_011630105.1 Anneissia japonica
TGTTCAACTGTAAATAAACCAGAGGGAAATAAAACAAAAATAAGAGGTTCAACAGTAGGTTTGATAAGGCATTTTATTACTATTTAGTTTCGTGCACGTACATGGTGAAACACTCTTCATATAAGATTACCTAACCTAATCTAATTAGGTATTTTTATCTGAAGATTGTTGATAGTTTATACTTCATTTCTTGTGGCTATAGCATTCGGCAGGCTCCGGAGAAAATAAAATGTTGATATGTTGTATGCCTACAGTCCAACCGATCTTTATCAAGACATAAAATATTGTTTGACGTAAAACTCGGGAATAGTTGATTGGATACAGGTTTTTGAATTTAAAAAAAAACCCGAGAGAAGGGTGGAAAAAGGGCGGTTAATGCCCTTTCCCCCAGTTTTTAAATATTAAAAAATCTGTATCTCATTATCCTTCATCAAACATCCTTTTTATGTGTTAGGAACATTGGTTGTACAACATATCCAGGGCTAGTGAATTGAGGTGAGTGATTGCTCTTACACACCATCACTCACCTAAAATCCTCTTCAGGAAAGTGAAATACAGAGCACCTTGGGTATGAAAATCACTCACATTAAATCTACTAAAAACCCCAAATACTGTGGCTTTGCTTTCTGCTTGGATGTGTTTTGTGTTGCTTTGAACTCGAATACCACTTTGATAACTGCAGTAGTATTTGTGTATACTATTCCACAGAAACTTAAATTTTCCCTTCCCCCAATTATCACTCGCCTAAACAAAAAATAGGTGTGCGTTCTTTTACTCACCAGCCATTTTAAAATAACAAGCCCTGTGTATCAACAAAATGTTTTTCTCAGGAGAATGGCAAAATGAGAACAATCGAATTCAAAGCCAAGATTGTAGAGCGCCACTTGGCACAAAGCACAAAAGGTTTTTTTTTTATTAACCTGATTTCGTGTTTATAACGTTTAATAAAAACGTACATCAGTACCGTATTTCGATAACGCTGAGGTTGATGGCCGTTGCGCGCTCTATAAGTAAGCTACTTGTAGATATCAATGTGCAAGTATTGTACGTTATTATTCAAGTTACAACAAATTTGTGAAACTTTGTACAACAGTAATAATATGTGAAATCATCAAAGAGAATTCATGGAAATGAAGTGCTAACTCTGCAATTTAAAAAGGTCTAAACTTGTATTCAAGAGTGTTGTTTATTATAATATGATTGTATACAGTAATCATAATAATTATACATAGGCCTATATTAGGGTACATGTAATGTTGTGTAGGTTAGGTCTATATGACTAATTGCTGCAAGTTATGAATTATTTAATCCATGAAAAAGTTATTATTTAATGCTGCAATCACGTACTAAACCTTAAAGCATGGTTGGTATAGGCCTCTAGATTAGACGTTTAGTGCTTTTGTATTTGAGAAAGGTGCTTATTGGATCATTATACGGCCGCGGTATATAAAGTACTTATTGCACGAAAGAACCGAAAGTACAAACATGCTTTCTGTGCACTAGGGGCACTGATACATCAACTTCTCTGTCTAATGTAAATTGTATATGTGTGTTCTTATCGTCCAAATAGGTCTACCTTCATAATTGGGATATTTTTTTATTTCCATTATTAAAATTCATTTAAAATAACATATTGGCAAAATTGCTATGCAAAATATAAAGATACCGGTAATCAGTTTCAGTTTTAAAAAAATAGTTTTTTAGTTCCATTATTAAAATTCACTTAAAATAACATATTGAAAAATTGCTAAGGAAAATAAAGATACCGGTAATTCATTTCAGTTAAAAAAAATAGTCTTCCATTTATTTTTTATATCAACCCAAACCAGTAGGCCAGTCATCACACTGTATTATCCGACTCGATACGAAATGGTAGACCTACCTTCATAATTTTTACATTAATCTAGTTCCATTAAAATGAATTTATAATAACAAATTTCACTAAAATGCCATGGACAAACGATCATACCGGTAATGTGTTTCAGTAAGGAGCATAGTATTGGAAGATGTCCGACTGCCCAGATTTTGTACGTACGCAATGAAACGTAAAAAGTACTACCACGAGGATAATGATAGGGGATCGAATAGGTACGTTTTTGAAGGACGCCCTTTACTTCATGGTATTACATTTTAAGATAGGATTGCGTTCTAATAGAACTCTGAGAGTCGGATCTCTTGCAATTTTATACTCTTTAGTTTGAGGTTACAACAAATGGAAAATAAAAAAATACAGTTTTATCATATATTTTTCCATATCAACTAAAAGTTTATTTTTAGTTATTTGATTAAAAAGCTTGGAACATAGAAAATTTCAACCGTCATATTTCTTTCAATCATCTGGCGTCCACGGTCCACAATTGGGAAAGTCGGGAGGTGGCATTGTTACGGTATTTCCTCATGATCACCAACTTGAACAATCATTGCCATTCCAGTCTGTTGGTTAAATTAAAAATCAGTATTACTATATATATATATACAACTACATATACCTTACAACTCATACATATACCTTATATTTCTGCTATTTATTTTCTATTCCACAATTGTTTTAATTATATAGGACCTTATTAATCTTACTATGTTTTATTTCCTGTTATTGTTTACTGTAGTTAAATAAGTCTTAACATTAAGCTGGTTCAATGGCACCGTCAATAAACTATCGCTTACATAATCATTTTGCCGACATCTTATCATGGTTTAATTGTACAGTAATTAACTCGCCCATTAACTTGTCACTGAACTTTGTGGTCCAATCAACTAATTGTAGTGATAACTTGATTCTGATTGGTTTATTATTCTTTATTTATATGTAAGATCTCCCAAGTTTTCTCACTTTAACGTTGATGAAGATAGCAGGAGCTATCGAAATATCCGTTTGATTCTGTTATAGCTTAATAAATTTGTGTTCCGCAAGTCAACTTTCAATGATTGTACACCATTTTTTCATTGCTTTTGCATTTTATTTTACTTGGAGCATACATTTAAACCCACTCTTCAA
>NW_022758427.1:0-749 GCF_011630105.1 Anneissia japonica
CGGATATTCGAGGTGAGCACATCCCGTCTGACGGAATGTTCGAGTCTGCTGCAACGGATGATGGGTGAGAAGGTGTGCAGGTTTCGGATGAAACAATTAAATCGTTAAAAACTTTAACTTTTCGTCTCTGTTTCTTTATTTTTGTCAAATTGTCATTCGTGTGCATGCGCGAAGATGCTGCTGCAGCAGCTGCTGCGGAGGCGGCGACGAAGACCTTGTTGTCCTCCGATATTCCGCGTGGCGCCGGAACAACCGAATCAGGTTCCGTTTTCTTGGACGATCTTCTAACCGTTTCCGGTTCCACGTACCAAGAGGTGAGGCGGATGCGTTTGCTAGCCGACGAGCGCCAAGACATCTTGGGTTGCCCGGCCGAACGCAGGTTGTCATTAATGACAAGGACGAGCCGCAAAATCGTCGGTGTTGTTAAAAAAAATAAAACAAACTGTAATGGCAACTAGAGTTCCCGGTTTCGCCGGCACTTCTACCTCGACAGCCGACGAACGATTGGCGAGATCCCCAGAGAAGAAGAGGAAGGCGCCGACGGAAAATGCGAACGCCAAACAATCTCGCATGGACGACAATTACGAGAGGCGCGTTCACGCGCAGCTGGCCGACCCCGAACTCACTCCGACGGGGTTGATGCGCATGGTTTCCACGGCGTACAGATCCGGATACGCACCGTCAGGTTCGATGATGGGTCTGTCCCCTCAGCTGGTGCGCGTCAACGGATTCGAACGTCGATTCGTCGA
>NW_022758428.1:0-833 GCF_011630105.1 Anneissia japonica
AGTCAGCAGTTTGACTTTATTTCCATTATTGAAACGTGGTTGACTTTGGATACTGTTCTCCCGGTTAGTACGCCTTCAACTCATGTCATTTTTCGCAGAGATCGTTGTAACAGGGGAGGTGGTATACTAACTGCAATACACACCTCACTCAAGCCAATACGTCTAAATGACTTTGAACCTGACGACATTGAGCTGATATGGGTGATGTGCTATGGCCACAAATGTAAGTGGCTTATTGGCACCATATACCGCCCGCCGTCATCCTCGGTTTCTTTTTGGGAGAAACTTCAGCTTGCATTTACCAAAATCGAGCACAAGATCCAAGATGTTTCTGGTATCATCCTACTTGGAGATCTTAACATCGACTGGTTGACCGACACCTCTGGCAAACGTCATTTAATTGGTATAACAGACACATATGGTCTTGTGCAGCTAGTTCCAACGTACACACGACCGGCACTAAATAATCCAACAGAAGGAACTCTAATCGATCATTTTTATATCAATCATCCTGACAGACTTGCGTTAATCAAAACAGCTGACAATCCTCTTGAATCAGATCACTTTGCTGTTGAATTCAAACTCCAAATGCGTAAAGCTCAACCAGAACCAGCACTCGTTCGACAGTTTTTATCTTATGCAAATGCAGACGCTTACCATCTTAACCAGCTATTGCACCTTGCTCCATGGTGTATGGTGATTGACCATCAGGACATCAACTCATCTTGGGAAGGTTGCCTGGATCTGTTTGAGGCTGCCATTAAAGATAGTGTCCCAGTTAAATTACGCAAGAAATCTAAGAACAAGCCATGGATCTCTAAAGATATTCTAAA
>NW_022758429.1:0-521 GCF_011630105.1 Anneissia japonica
TAATTGTAATATTTATTGATAATCATCAAACCAATCATTTGAACTTAATTAAACTAAACTAAAACAAAATATTTGATAATATTTTGTTTTGTACATTTGCATTTGTTTTGGTTTTTCTTCTCTGTTGTTGTTAAGCGCCTCGAGGTTGTGTCAACGTGAGGCGCTATATAAATCCAGAATTATTATCATATTAGTTATAATTTAATGTGCCTAACGTTGAAAATTCAGAATGTAAACATGCCTATTCCGAAATGCCCATGCAATTATACATGAATAAAAAGAAATTGACTCTAGCTTATAAAGCAACTCTGATTAGTAGTAGATCTTAATCTATTCGCAAAGTTCTTGTGTCTTTCTTGAAGGTTTGTCTAATGAGTATCAATAACATAATAAATAAACTTTCAATACACAAGGTGTACTAAAATTTAATTCATTTATTATTGTTTTTGAAGTCCCGTTATGAATGTGTACTCGTTAGGCCTACTCTGAATTTACTACTTTTATTTATAAATTCAGGCAAT
>NW_022758430.1:0-5881 GCF_011630105.1 Anneissia japonica
GCGCTATATTATATAGCGCTATATAAATGATGTAATGTATGTATTATTAACATTGGTTAAACTTAGGATTGATTTTGTTTTTGGTTGTTTCCTCTTTTCTTTTTTTAATCATACAGCGCATAGAGACCATCAGTATGCGCTTTACTAATAGTCCCCAGCAATTACCACTAAGCCCGTTTTCCACTAGGCGAATTTATTCTTGGGAATCGAAAATTTGTACCCGTACGCATGCGCATTTGAGAATCCCGTGATGATAAAAAACTGGGCATGCGTATATACGAAAATTTTCGTTCCGCGCGAATAAATTCGTCAAGTGAAAAACGGCCTTTAAGTTTTCCTCGTCGCGTGGATTTTAGGACGAAATTTGGCCAAATCTGCGATCGAACGCAGAGAGAACGTAGGACGCCCGGTGGACAATCACGCATGAGTAATTCCGTTCTAGCGTCGCGTCGTCGCACAAATCAAAAGTTCGGCCTTAATGTTAAAGCATACGCAACCACGTGCGTATGCGGGAGAGCACATGTGCTTGCTAGACGCGCACGCATTTCTGGCCCTGTTCTGATTGGGTCAGTTGTAAGAGTGTTTGACATTCCTGAAAGGTCTTTATAAAGAATCTTATAACAAACCTCTGCCTTTGAGATCAGGGTTACCAGTTCCTCTGATGTTCAGAACAAATGCCACTCTGCCTTTTGTTGAGATACCCAGCCAGGTTCCACCTTCTTTTCCAGGTTTCATGTCAACACCTCAAACAAATCAATAACAATAAAATTAGCATGACTGCATTGGTCAAGTGGGGTTTCATCCATGTTTACATTATGCCATAAAATGAAAGTTATAGATTACACCTACAATTACTCGCCTGCCCTGAAATTATAATTATTATTCACGAAATATTCATTACTTGCACAAAAAATGCATTTCATCACAAATGCGAGATCCAAATTATAACAGAAATATCACACGATACACGATATCTATGACAAGATTAAAAACGACTTCAGAAGTCAATAAAAACATTGTGAATGCTCTTGTTTGATAATGTATTGATATATTTAAAACAAAGGCCATATGTACTAAAATATCAGGATGTAAATCTAAGACAAAAACATTCACTCTTTTTCCAAATTAAACTCTGGCAAAGTACACTAACATCAAATATATTTGCAAAAACATCTTCATAAAAATAATATCTAAATATTAACAAACCATTATCATGCACTTGCAATGTGTACGTTTTAATAAATGGGTCTTATTGAAGGGTATGAGCAGAGGGAGGAAGGGGTATGCCTGAAGGCTGGCAATCCCTTATGATTTTCTTTTCTTATATACACTGTTATAGTATTTTGTATTTGACTTTCAGGGAGTTTGTTGTTAGGGAAGAGCAATTAGGGGGACCTTCCTTTCCGACATTGTGTAGGCCTAAGTTTCTGATATTTTGTTATGTAAATTCTTTTTTGTGACAAAATTTGGTTCATTAGACGGGATGAAATAAACCGGTGAAGGGGTCTGGCGTTCAGACATAATTTTGAAAAATAATTTTGATTGTTTTAAAACAAATTAGGGTCTCAGATCATTTCGGTCGCCGCTCATTTCTGCCACCGGGTTTGTTATGCTAATAAATGTATGGTGTGCCAATAGGGTCATAACAGCTTATATCTTTACTCACACTGACACCGCAGCTAAGTTCTATTGTCTTCTGGCCTATTGATTATACATAAACGTGATGTTAGGTACCGGCCCACTTGCTGCTAATAGTAATCAATTATTACCTATTAAAAATACCGTATTTAAAAGGTTTTTAAAAAAAAAAAAAAAAAAAACTTATATAACATTGTTTTCACGTGGAAAAGAGGAATGCCGTAACTAAAATTGTGTTCAATGTATTCATGATAATGGTAAAAATCTAATATTATTCCATTAGTTATATAGGCCTAACATTCGGACTCTAATATAAAACTACGTCTTACAACTAATATTTTATTTCACCGAATAGGCTTAATAATCGAACTCGAATATTTTTATTGTCTTATCTACTGTAGAGGTGTTAAAACAAGTGTCTGCATGCTAGAATGATTTAAATGTTTTAATTGTTTTGACACACTAATACCTATAATAGTTCTGTATGTTATGGACGATTGAGGTAGATACAAATTAAATGTTGAAAATAAGTGAGAAAATTGTATTTAAATGGATGCGTCTTATAAACTTTGTTGTTTTCTTTATCCTCATTTGAGGTGTAAGGAACCTGTAAACTTGCCGAGGACATGTGATGTAACTGGTTATATCACAAAAGTGTGGAAACAGAACACAGAAAGGAAATTACTGATAGGATTTTACATTGGTGTAAGGATAATTTTAATAATCAATGTTCCGACTCGTTATTGCTTTAGTTGTATAGTTTGGATTCTATGAAGAATCAAGACACACTATCTAAACAAAGTCTACAAGTAAATCTTTTGTAGGAAAAAAACTACATATTTTAGTAGGTGTGCACAATTATTAGCAATGGTGACCGTTTTCTTCATAATGAAACACAAATAGCTTTACACTATCTCTGCGAATGTTTTTAATGATAGGTTGTGTGTTTGTTCATTCAATTCCCTGATTAAATTTCACGTTTTTTATGTAATGAGCAAGAGCAATAAAACTGGATCTGAAAACAATCAACATCAAATATCAATACTGTCCTTAACGAAGACGATTGGGATTGATTGCCAATGGTATAGCCTAAATATATTTTTCTATGCAGACGATTTGTTGTTGACAAGCATCCACTGGTCTTAAAAACGTATTGAAGTGATTTTTGAAATATGTCTACTCATTTTCATAGTTTAGCATCCATAGACACCAATATTTCTGACCTGTGCAGCAGAGTCAATTTGGGTTTCACCAAAAAATAAATTACTACTCAGTGGAAGATTTTTTCAATAAGTATATTCAGTTTTATCATCATTCATTTTTGGAAAATTTTGCTTTCTCCAAACACGCAACTCAGAAATGCAATTTCAAGTAATTATATAATGTTGTGTCATGGACGGCTTAAACGAAAGTTAAATCTGTGTATCGTCAGCATAAACATGATAGGACAAATTAATTATATTTGATAATTATATCCCGAATTGGTTGGATATAAATTGTTAACCATTGTGGCCCGAGAACAGATCTTTGTGGAACAGAAAAATTGTAGGAACTTTCTAGGGAGAAAGCATCCCCTATACCATAATAGGCCACTAAAATTGGCCTATTCTCTGTGTTTATTTACACCTAGAGTACATAGGACCTACTGTAGGACTATACCAGTCTGAAAAGTTATGTACCACTCTATGTTCTCTAACAACGGAGTTAACAGTTAATTTTTCAATCTCCAGCAAATTTAAATAGCATCCAAAATCCTCCTTTTTGGAATGTAAGGAAATAGATAGTACTTTATATTTGTTGGATCGATTGTAACTCCTGATTGTAGTAACCCCAAAACGAATGGCAAATTTTATATCCTATCACGTTGTTTGTGTTATAAGTTAACTTTATTTATTTATTTTTTATTTTATTTTTTTTAAGCGTACAGGTTTGGAATATTTTTAAATCTTTAAGTTAAATCATTTAAAGCTTACTTTTTTATTTTCAATGAAAAATAAATGCGATCGTTAATATCGATCTTGGTACAATGTAAACCTGTAATCATATGACTACTTATACAGAATTTTACTATATTATAGGTCTAGACTAGGACCAGGCTTCCTACTATAGTATAGAGACTTAGTCCAAGACCTTGTTGCAAATCCCAGCCCACATAAGCCTAGCCTATAATGCCTAGCATAGGGCTTGTTTTCGCGGTACCCTGACCATTAAAAATTAGCAGACCCACTGGGAAGTGTTAAAGGCATTGGACTGCAGCGAAAAATGATTCCCCCATCATTAATGGAACATGCCCACGTCACGCTTGGCTGACTAGTTTTGATTTTTAATGTCTATAAAAAAAAAAACCCCAACATTAAAAGGGATCCTGGGAACTTCCCCGGGAAAATTTGGATTCCTAGATGGCCGGGAATTAGCTTTTCCGACTTCTGAGGAGTTTTTAATGATCTTTAAGTTCTTCAAAATTCAAGGTTTTCTCCTCTTGAAAAAGATCAGGTAATTTGATCTCATTCTTTTCAGGCCAAAAGGCGGAGACCTAAAGACAGAGTTTTTTAGCCGGAATGTAGTACCCAGCTATAGAACAGCTATCCATGCTCAGCATGGAGTAACGCCTACGCGTTCTCCTGCTAAAATCCGCAGGCCACCGACCATTTATACTGTAATGATTTTGATAAACAATCACAATTCTCTGTACTATCTACTAAACATTTAACGAATGAACTTCCTTGTGTTGTGGTCATATTAGACTGTTATATTTTTAAAGAAGACCATTTAGCAAACAACATAAAACAAAATTCCCACGTCGAAGCATGCATAAAACGTACAATTTCCTGAAATTTGGAAATAGAGCGGATTTCCTTGTGATTTTTCCATATATTGTGGTCATTTTAGAATATAATATCACTAAAGACCATTCAACAAACAACATGAAACATAGGGCCTATATCAAACTTTAGGTTAAAATTTCCGCTTCCGAGCATGCATATAACGTAATTTTTTAGATATATATTTTCATGACAGTCGAGAATGTACTGATTATATAACTTATAGATAATTACTGTTGTCCAATTGTGTGCATTGAAAATGTGATGACGAACTCGGGATACGACCCTCGGTTGACACTAATATCAAAAGGCCTGTTAATTAACCTTGCACAGGAGCCTGTCGTCACCTGCTACAATGCCTTCTCCTCCTTATCATCATCACATTATCATCATCATCATCACCTTCATCATCGCAATTATTATTTGCTAAAATGGGGGAAATCTATTAATTCAGTGTGTATTCATTCATCAATAGAAGTCTCGTAATGCATTTCTCAGCATCTAGAAAAAACAAAACTCTGCGAAGCTAGGAGAATCCCAAGACTATACTGCAAACCACCCCCCACCCCACCCCACGTGTAAAATAATCTTCCAGCGACGGAACAGACAAACATTAGATTTTCCTCCCATGACCCCGCCCACTCAGGGAACACATTATGTGCGATAGTCAGGGTAAAGCTCGGTTTCCATATAATCGCTCTCCTTATCGGCGACAGTTGCCGACGTCATCATGAAGGTTAAACCTGGTTCAACTTTTCCGAATGCGTTGCAGACGCAGACGAATCAGGGTGCATTGCTAGCTGCCTTGCGCAATCGGAAAGGCACCCCGATTCGTCTGTGAACCACAACTGACACGACTGTCGGCGATAGGGTGAGCGATTCTTGGAAACCGAGCTCTCAAAAACTCTGCATCAACGCCTGAGAGGTCCCTATTCTCAAAATTGTCTATTCCCTCAGCCCAAACCATGGTGGGGGCAGAGAGGTGGACCCTCACGCACCCCCTACCGCCAAATCCTTCATCCGTCCCAGGGGTATCTAAGAGAGGAGGAGCATACGAAGGAGCATAACTGCCGTCGGGAGGAAGTCAATAATTTTGTCGAGAAACAATGCTTTGAAAAAGCATTTTTACATTCCGAGAGTTCCATTTCCGAGCGTCTAGAGGGGCCTATTCTTAAAATTTGCTCCAAGGGCCACTAAAATATATATAAATCATCAAAGAAAGGTAAATACAGTGTTCGAATAAAGGACATAATAATACATCGGGTTCGAGTCCCGCCAGAGGCATTTTATTACACAATTTCTTTATTCATTTATTTACAGGACTTCATTCGTTGAGAGCTATGCTAAACGATGCATTATTATGTCCTTTATTCGAACACTGTATTTAACTTTCTTTGATGATTTATATATAATTTAACAGT